>NC_060280.1:4112748-4200307 GCF_021613505.1 Equus quagga
CCTGTACACAGTTGTATATCTTAGTTGCAGGTCCTTCTAGTTGTGGGATGTGGGATGCCGCCTCAATGTGGCCTGACAAGCGATGCCATGTCCGCGCCCAGGATCCGAACCCTGGGCCACCGAGGCGGAGCGCGCGAACTTAACCACTCGGCCACGGAGCCGGCCCCCTCAACAAAATGTTTTTGTCTTACTTCCGTTTTCAGTCACTCTATGGACTTAGAGTAAACAAACTTTTTGAAACGGGAATCTCTAGCCATAATGCAAGAACAGATGAATAGAACAGTAACCACTTTATCCTGAAATGTGCATTTTCAGTTGTATATAAGATGCTTTAAAGCATCATATAAATATTTTAAGATGTTTCCTAAACTATTAATGGATAAGTATTACAAAGACTAGGATTAGATTTATTAGACAAAACCTATTGTAGGGTTTAAAAGAGATGCTGTATTATATCCTTCAGTAGCTCTGTCTGATTATTTTTCAACTCCTGGTTTGAATTGTAACACATAATCATTTTGAAATGTTATATTATTTAATCGGGTAAGCTCCGCTGCCTACCCTCTTCCCTAAACTAGGAGTTTATCAGTGAGTCTCTTGCATTGTTTATGCATTTTTCCTAAATTGTTTTAAGAAAAGCTTCATGATGCTAAAAACAGCATTCAGGTGCATTGTATTGTGACTTCATTAGTATGTGACTTCAACTATGTGAAGTATTGGTAAGTCTAAAGAGATCATCTTGTATTTCAGGATAATTGTATGAGACCTTTTAAGTAAAGCAATACCAAAGTTACTTTTCGATGAACAGCTTCTCTCCAGGTAGTTCTCAAACTGTTCTTTAGAATTATATATAGTCTGGTTAATTTGAAAATAGTAATAGAAATTCTCCTGATCCTTAAAGTGGCATCCTCTCTGTTTAATCATCTGAATATTTCTCAACAAACCTGTAAAGAAATTAAAGTATATCTTGTCTTCATATGGAATCTAAATGTGAAGGCAAAGATAGGTATAGGAAATATAGATAGCTAAAGCTGGAGATTTTTAGGACACTTAAAATATCTGAAAGCAAAACCGATTAAACCCATGTCCTTTTACAAAATGTGTCTTTTATTTCTTAGAGTTTTTGCTACCCTCAACTTTATTTTTATTTCTATTATTCTCTATAAGCTTTTCAGCATATCAAAATTACACATGCTCATGTTCAGATTTCACAAGTGGTTTGCCTGTTCCCTGAAGAAATGAAATTTTCCTTCATTCCTGGGACTCGTGACTTTAAATCTGTTCTGCCCATTTCTTGCCACATAGAATGATTTATTTCTGATCATTGATTGATTCACATTTTTATTAGCCCTCTTTAAATTCCACTAGGTAGGTAGTTGTCCTGTCTTCCTTTTCATTATACGCTAGGAAAAGCATGAGTAGGGGAGGGAGGTGGTAAGCCAATGGAGAATGGGGCTAAACAACGAAAAGATCTCTCCCACCTTCCCTAGGCCTGGAATATTCATTTTGCTCTCCTATTTGATTGCCCATTCCTATTTGATTGCCCATTCCATTTCATCGTATTTGCTTGCATGTTTCTGTTAGACTTTTGACTATGAATCTTCATAGCCTTGGCTAGATTGACCCCACTTATTCACAGAGTCCACAGATTTTGAGTAAAGTTGTCTCAGGAGAAGCAAGAGATATCTTTTGGTCTGCTTTTTTCCTTTATAGCCCCAAAGTTTGATTAATTTCTTTTCATTAAAAACCCCTGCATTTGTGTGCATGTGTCTGTCTGTCTCTCCTTCTCCCCCTTCCCTCCTACTTTTTTTCCCCATCTCCACCTCCTTTTTAAATTCGGTTTATATTTTTATAAAAGTGGTACCTGGGGGCCGGCCCCGTGTCCAAGTGGTTAAGTTCGTGCGCTCCGCTTCAGCGGCCCAGGGTTCGGATCCTGGGCGCGGACATGGCACTACTCATTAGGCCATGTTGAGGCAGCATCCCACATGCCACAACTAGAAGAACCCACAGCTAAAATATACAACCATTTGCTGGGGGGATTTGGGGAGAAAAACAGGAAAAAAAAAAAAGAAGATTGTCAACCGTTGTTAGCTCAGGTGCCAATCTTTAAAACAAACAAAAGAAAAAAGTGGTACCTGTACATAGTTTAGAAAGCTAACACATACTATACTATTTGAGGAAATATTTCTTGCCCTATTACTGCCCATTCTCAGTTCTTATTCCCCTTTTAGCTGTCTCTTCTGATTTTTCCTCTTAATTTCTAAATTTCAAGTTTATACTGCTAATTCTTGTTTGTGTACATTTCCAGTTTTAGATATCATCTCATTTTGGAAGATAAAGATTTAACTCCTTTACAGTATATATGCATTTCCTCCCCTACTCCATCTTGCCAAAACAGGTTTTTACCTTTTTTCAAATAAATCTCGAGTGTTTTCAAGAAAATATTGTTCCCTGTTGAGCCAAGAAGTGTGTAAATTCTTTCTTGTGCAGCTTTGCAGTTTCTGTATGTAGTATTTGCCTTTTTTCCCGTTCTTGTTCTTGTTGTTCTCCCTTATCTTACAGAAATACATCCTCCAACAGATTCCGGAGAATGAGTGCATAGGAAGTGAAATTTTTTTGAGACAATGCATGTATGCCAATATCTTTATTTTCTAATAGTTTGACTAGTTATGAAATTCTACGTTGGAAATAATTTTTCTAAGAAACTTGAAGGCATTGCTCCATTGATTTCTAGATTCCACTATCACTGTTGACTATCATGCCATTTTTATCCTCCATATTTGTGTATGACTTTGTCTCCCAGGAAGATTTTGAGATCTTCCCCTTATCCTTGATATTCTGAAATGTTGCCGTGATGTGCCTTGGTGTTGATCTTTTTTAAGTCATTATATTAAACAATCTGTGGGCCTTTCTCTCTGAGACCTTTTAGTATATGTATTTATGCACATAGGCTTCCATAGACACACATGCATGCATACATACATCTACCTCCACACATACTTTTCTTCCCTTCTTTCTGTCCTGTCATTGGAACACTTACTAATCTGATGTTGGATCTCCTGGATTGATTCTCTAATTCCATTATCTTGTCTTCTGGCGTTTACCTCTTTTGATTTGTTTGTTCTTTCTAAGAGATGTCCTCAACTCTTTATCTTACATCCTTTATTTTGATTTATTTTTCCTCTCATATTTTAAATTTCTAAGAACTATATCTCATAATCCAGGGTATCTTTCCATAGCACTTTATTTTTGTTCCATGAATGTAGTAATTTCTCATCGCTCTGAAGATATTAACTATGGTTATTCTAACATACTGTTCTGCTTCCACGTCTATTTCCTCTCACTTTTTTTTCCTGCATGTAGTTGTAGTGTCTTGATTATCATGTTCAAAGACATATCCTCAAATACCTGGTGACCCTAGTTGTGTTCTGTATATATAGTTAGGTCTTTCAGCTAATGAGCTTTGCTTTATGATGATCTCCAGAAAAACAGTTTTGAGGAACCTGAAAATGTCAGAACCCAGATCTTTTTTATTGTTATGGTTTATCTACAAAGAACACTTTGAGGGGCTTGCCGGTGTCATAATGGTTAAGTTCACGTGCTCCACTTCAGCAGCCTGGGTTCACAGGTTCAGGTCCCAGGCATGGACCTACACACTGTTTATCAAGCCACACTGTGGCAATATCCCACATCCAAAATCGAGAAAGATTGGCACAGATGTTAGCTCAGCAACAATCTTCATTAAGCAAAAAGTGGAAGATTGGCAACAGATGTTCACTCAGGGCCAATCTTCCTCACCAAAATGAAATCAAAAAAGAAAAAGAGCTCTTTGATTTCCCATTTAGGGGGTACATAAGCCTGGCTACAGGTATTTTAGAGAAGTAGGAGGAAAATTTGCATACTTTCGTTATTGAGAAATTATTTAATCCCCCTAGTGTCAGCTGTGCATGTTGGCTGCAAGTCTATCCAGAGGGCAAAATCTCATGTCCTTTAACAGGGTGACAAAGGACCAGTCACCTGGCAGTATAGGTGATGGCGTATCAAGATTCCAGGAGGCTCAACTTCCTTATACAGACTTTGAACCAATTCTCTTATTTTTAGCCCTACCTGTGCCTTCAGAGACAACCTCATGCCTCCAATTCAAGGCTTTCTGAGACTTCAAAGAACTGGGTTTTTTATTGGCTTCCTCCCTCCCACCTTGGACATTGCTCCTTTCTAAAAGAAAGTTTTGTTATTTATAATTTTATAGAAATAGTATATATATTTGTTATTAAAAAAAATCAAATGTTTAAAGAAGAAAATAAATTCACTCAGAATTTTTCCAGCCATAACCTATGCTAATATTTTAATAGATTATGCCATATTT
The DNA here is from genome assembly GCF_021613505.1 of Equus quagga. Classification (NCBI taxonomy): domain Eukaryota; kingdom Metazoa; phylum Chordata; class Mammalia; order Perissodactyla; family Equidae; genus Equus; species Equus quagga. Next base: position 4,117,115 of record NC_060280.1, read on the forward strand.
CTTTCTGCTCTGTTTTCTGTGACTTTTACCCCCGTTTTTGCTTGCAGGTCTATATGTGTATGCTTTGATTTGATTTTGGTGGATTTTTGTTTGGTTTTTCAAAATTGGGATAATGCTGTATAGAAAATTTGTGTACTACTTCATTTAATGAACATTGTCCCGTACATCAGATAATGTGTAAAACATGACTTGAAGTAACAGTGGAATTGTGAATGTCCCATGGTTTGTTAGCCTTTATCCTAACTAGTTTAAGTCTCCCTGTGGAAGAGACTCGGCATAGTGTAGTGGTGAAGAACATGGCACTTGGATTATCAGAAGACCTGAGGTTATGTGCCTGCTCTGTCCTTCCTTTATAGTATCCTTTTACTGGTCTAGTGAGCTTCTTTTATGCTTATTATAAGTATGCTTTTCCCGTTCTTTTTCATGGATCTAACAGTCCAAGGAGTATAGAAAGGAACGGGAGCCACAGGTCATCTCAGCTAGAAACTTTGCCTGTTTGCCCAAAAGCTTCTCATCCATGTGTGGTGTGGCCACCAATGCTGGGAATAAGGCCCACAGGGTTGGGCACTTTTGTTTTCTCCTAGTTTTATTATGTGATCATTTTAAAGAGAATCTAGAAAGAGACCTAGATGCCTCTACTAAGTTGACATCTTGGTTAAAATTGGTTGTCTTTTGCAAAGTTAACCTTCATATCCCTTCTTGTACTGTGGATGTTTCTAAAACGAGAATGTAAGGCAAAGCCAACCAAGTGCTGGTTCTTCTAGTGAGAAATTCTTCAGTTATTCTTTAAGTACCTTTCTATCTTCCTCCCCTATCAAAAAGAAGGGGTTCTAATATCATGTATGTCCTATATTATTTCATCAAAACGCGTTCGTTACAGAACCACATTTTGCATTTTCAAGCTTCACTTGGATTAAAATGTGTTGGCTCCTTTTTAAGGAATTGAATGCAATAATTAACAAGCTATTGAAAGTGGAGCAGTCAGTCCTTATATCTGAAATCATAGAATGTCTATGTCTGGCACTGAAGATAAATCTGTTTCAGTTTTTTGAGGGTGTCTAGAGATGAGTTTGCAGAGAAAGTAGAGTGCCTGACCTAAAAAGGAGATGCCCTTTCCATATCATTCTATTAACTTAAGTTTCCCCCTCACATTGCCCTTTGTACAACTTGCTAGGAGGCAGAGTCCATTATCAGTAACTTCTGTCTGCCACCGTTGTTCTAGAACCATTTCCTGCTTAGCCTCACTCCCCTTCTTTCTGTTTCCCCTACCCCAGCATGATAATAACACCCATCATCTCAAATAAGAAATCATATCCTCAAACCCCAAAGAGGATCTGCTGTCTCAAGTCCGTGAGTATCCAAACTAGAGAAGGAAGGAAGCAGATTCCAAGACCCCTGCGTGGACTTGGATCAGGACTTCTCACTAGAGAACGGGACCACATCCTGATGAGTGGGGAGGGGGAGGAGACGTCAGTAACAAGAGAATGCTGAGTTTGAGGCAGTGACATTTAGGACCTTTTGAACTTTTCTGTAATTGTGCATGTGGAAATGGTTCTTGGTGTCACAGAAAGTTGTCGATTTCTGTTTATTTAGTTGTGTGAAATTAATATATACTACACCTTTATATAAACTCCTTATCTTTCTTCCTGAGTATCAGACAGCTAATCACACCTGTGTATGTCATTAAATTTGTTCTGGGTTTACTTTATATAATTTTTATCTGATTATTTGGTTACAACACCCTTCCCACATCTCTCCATCACTCCTGCTGCCACTCTAGAGCAAGCTTCCGTTGGCTCTTGCCTGAGCTGTAGCGATAGTCTTGTGACTGATTGCCCCGTTTCCTCTCTTGCCCATTAGTATTATCTTCTCCACACGATAAGCAAAGCAATCTTTTCTAAAGACATAAATCAGATCACATCATATCCATGCTTAACACCCTCCACAGATGTCCCTTTGCACTTGGAATAAATCCAAACCCTTCTCTGTTCATAAACCCTAACACAAGCTGGCCCCTTTTGGTCTCTTTAGCCTCTTCTAATTTTTACTCTTCCTCTAACTCTGTGCTTCACTCACACTAGCCTTCTCTCATTTCCTCGGGCTTAGCAAATTTATTGTTGCCATTGGGTCTTTTCACTCACTGTTTCCTCTGCCACTCTTCCCAGATCTTCGTAGGCTGACTCCTTCATAGCCATTCAAGTCTCAGATCACATATCCCGTCCTTAGACTTGCCTTCCCTGGCCATCACAGTTAACACCTCTCCTGTCTCCCATCATTCTCTATTCTATTTCTCTGTTGTATTGTCTTTACAACTCATTTGTCATAATTATCCTGTTTTATTAAGATGATTTATTTTTCTTCCTTCTCCCCTCAAAAAGGTAACTTCTTGACTGTCTTGTTTACTGCTATATTCTCATTACCTAGAAAAGGTTTGGAACATGACAGATTCTTAGTATTGAGTGGATGAACAGTGAGTTCTTTTTATGCAAGTGCCGTCCTCTTATATTGTTTCTCTTGTACCATAGCTGACTACATCTTTTTTTTTTCTTTCATAAGTAAAATAAACATTGATGCTGGATTGAAAATAATAGTAATGACTTCTTCTTTTAAACGTCTTGACATTGTGGTTATTATTATTATTAGACATGAATTTCAATAAGTCATGTTGACTTACCTCCCATGGGTCATAACCATTTCAGGGCAATATAAATGGAGTATACCTATAATATGTTGGAGAGTTAAAGTCCCAAGAGATGGTCTAGAAATAGCAAAACTTTTCAGATCATAAGACACATTGCTACCTACTCAAATATGTGATGTAGTGAGCTGGTTCCTTGGATGGAGAGACCCTAGAGAGAAGACTTGCTATCCTCCCAAGTGGGTGCCAGTCTTTTCTATCCCATTTTACAAGAGCCTGCCTTATAACAATGCATTTTTAATTTTTTATCCCCTCCTGTATGGCAGTCATGTTGCTGAGGTATTTCGTTGACTACCATCATCGGTTAGAATCTCTTATTCTGAAAGTCTGTAACTACATGATTCCTTTTCTCATCTTATGGGGCCTTTTTAAAGGAATTATAATCTGTCCCCCACGCTCCTTCTTTGCCATTTCTACTCTATAGGCCCAAGTATTAAAGAATCTTGTTAGATGATATTTTCCCAGGCTGAATCAGAGGAAACTACAACTGCTCAAAGCCTGCTCTCCTGGAAAGTTACTGTACGTCCTCTGATGGAAAAGTACAGCACTTCTCTTTTATAGACATAGACCTAGCATATCCAACGATTCTTCTAGCTCATTAAAATATACAGTGCCCCAACCCATACTCTCCAGTTTCCATATCCACTTAAAGTACTCCACTACCTAACGAGCTAAAGGAGAGTGATTATTTATTATATAATTGTATTTATGTATTCTGTAAATCATATTCAAAGTGAAATGTTATGTTCTTTAGTTTTTATGGATAAGTGGAGTCATTATTCCTTTATAGTTACAGGGGATTGACTGTTGAATTCTTCTCTAAGCCTTTAAATCTTGTTTTTGCTCTAGTTATCTCCTAAATCTTTCCTAGCAACTAGTCAGTCTAAGTAGTCCTGAACTGACCATCTATTTTCTGGTCTCTTATTATTTTATCTATTTAATAATTGAGAAGATAAAAAGAAAAGAACCCTCTGGATTTGTGTTTTGTACATGCTGTATGTCTAGCATACATACAGGGAAACAGTGGCCAGGAAAACAGTGGTATGTGAATCCACGTTAACTACCATGTCTCTGTGTTTCTCCTCCAAGTTACCATGTCCTGCCAGGAGAGCAGAATAATGGCTAAAGATTTGTCATTGTAACATTATTATTGCTTTCACTGACAAATTGTTACTCAGTCTGATCATATCAAAATTTAACATTGAGTGTATGTTTAGATTATCCCAGAGAACAGGTGGATATCTCTTCAGTTTCATGTTCTTTACAAGCAATAGGGGAAAAAGTGGTCCACCATCATGGGAATTTGCCCTGTGCCACTCCAGAGATCATCCCTCTCTAGATATGTACAAGAAAAATAGTGACTCTGGATAATCCTCATCCTTTGAGATTTTGTGTTCCAATTAGAATGTTGTTATGAAGCCTGAATTTTCAAATAACACTTAGATATGCCTATTTTAACAATAACTTTGGTTCCTATTACAATTTATCCTCAGCCTTGATAGGCTAGATATCTGATAAGCTGGAAGTGAGATGTTGAAATGTATTCTTTTAGTGATAACTGCATTGGGTATTGATGGAATACTGGAAAGTAAATTACAACTTTCGCTATGAAAATAATAATGCTAACAGTTGAAACATATTTATATTTGTAGAGTCTTTCTTTCAACCCTAAATATTTTATAGATATTATCTAATCCTAGAAAGTTCCCTGTACATGAAAAGATAGCATCCCCTTTTTTCTCAGGGGTATTAATGCCCACACTGCTTAAGTGAGTTGCCCAAGGTCACTCAGTAGTCGTTGGTAAAGCCAGAAATAGAATCCAAGTCTCCTGACTCCCAATTCGGTTCCCTCTCCTCTGTATACCCGTGCTGCCTCTCATGGGAAAGGAAGTTAATCTTCCAGCTATTAATAGCCACCAAATTGGTGGTAGCAGCACAGTGGAGGAAAGTAACTGTCTTTACACTGCAGCATTAGTATAAAAATATCTGGTAATGGAAAATTTGACAAATGTCATGGTAAAGGGAGTGGAAAATTATTTTAAGATCTGGATCTCATTTATCTAGTTCTCAGAAAAGTAAAATTCCTTAGTAGAACAGGAATCATATTTTTCTTCGTGTTTTTAAATTGTGTTTCCTAGAGGGTAATTGTCGACCTAGGCATAGCAGAGCCCGTTGTCAACTAACATAAGAATAACACGCATACTGTTGGTGATTGTGATAAGTCTGTTTTCTAACTTGGTTGGAAGTTTGAATTGCTTTATTGAAATGCACAACACTTATTTTATTCAGTTTTCGGAGTTAAGTTAGTGTTATATTGTAAAGCAAATGTAACATAAATTGGGAATTTTACTGCATGATTTGAAAACATGGGCAAAAGTACACATTATAGTTTCTTCCCTGAACAGTACACTCCAAGCAAAGTTACGTCATGTCAGGCACCATAAAGTGCACCAGAATGAAATAGGCAAAACAGAAGAAAAGTTCATTAAGAAATACAAGATAAGCACACTGGAGCTGATCAAGTTTATTATTATGTATATAATCAATTCTTTATTTTGTCCATTCCAAAAAGGTGTTCGAGAAGTGTTTATGTACTTAAATATTTAAGCATGTCTAGTATTGGAATTAACACTTGAGTTCAAACAAAACAATTTTTCTCTTAATTTTGGACCAAAGAACAAGAAGTCTCTACTAAAACTCTCAGGATATTATCTTTCTGTTTAAAGATTACTAACAATCTTTAATCAGAGGAATGATATGATCAGAATTATGTTTTAACTGTAAGTATAAGAGAGGCGGGATTGGTAGAGGCTGAAAATGCAAGGAAAAGATAAAAAATCTAGTTATTTGGGACCCAGGTGACTGAGCAGGTCATGGCAAGAGGATAACTAAAAATAAGAGAGTGTAGAATAAGAAGAATATAGGGTCACGTACAGGTCCTTAGGGAAATATATACATTTACTGACTGGAGGAAGAAGAAGGTAACAGCGACGTTGCAGAGGTAGTAGGGAAATCATTTGGAAAAGCTACAGAAGTTATGGGATAGGGTTAGGAAAAGTTGGTCAAACCTGGTTACTTTGGCATTTGGGAGAGTCGCCTTTACAGACTGATAAGGGTCAGGTAAGAGAACTCGGAGCTCTTCAAATTATGTTCATTTATCTTTGGTATTAGTCTTATTTTTGCATACCTATGAATTATGTGTGCCAGAAGAAATTAAGCATCTGGTTGATTGATTTATTAACTACCATACCTGAGGTAGTAACAGATAAAGTTCTTGCATTCGCCTAGAATTTTACTGGTTGTTGCCATTCTTGTTAATTTAGACTAGACTTCCACTCACTTAGTAATAAACTGGTGTCATTTCACTGTAGAACAAGTTACTAATCTCTGCCTACAAATGTAGAGTACTTTTTTGTTATCTTAAATCAAACATGAAAGCTGGAAATTGCTTATGAATTTTGTTGGAATTGTTCGAAATTGTTTTCATGATTAACCCAGTATCTCAAGATAGCTATAACTGTAAATTAATATTGACGTTAGCCACTCATTATTTATTTTATGTTATAGAATTTCTTTATACTAAGTTTAACTTTATTTAAAATTGCTATCAATAAACTATGATTTTTTCCTTTCCAACTAATTTTTCTTTTCGATTTTTATCAATTGGCAGAAAATGTGCCTTATTATCAGTAGTCTTTTTTTTTAACTGGTAGTGTTATTGGAAAATATTTAAGCAGCATCTTGAGCTTCTTTTTAATTTTGTTGAACAGGCACATCTTCAAGTGAATCTAATCTGCTTAAAATTCCTCCACAAAAAAGAACCCGAAGAAAACTAATGCCTTCTCCCTTGAAAGCAAAACACACCCAAAAGTCTACACTGTCTGAAAGTATGCAGCTCAATGATTCTCTCAGCAAAGAGCTTCAGCCTATTGTGTATACTCCAGAAGACTGTAGAAAAACTTCTCAAAACCCATGTACAGTGACCTTTTTAAAACCATCGTTACATACTACAAGTTTTCAGGCCAACTCAAATATAAACAGTAATAATTCTTCGAAAATCTTATGTGAAGGAGATACTCCTCTCAGCAGGAGAAAAGAATATGGACGGGAGGATTTGGACCCTACATTTATTATACGTGAAGACACCAGGAGCTTGAAAAGTAAATTACCTGAACAAGAATCATTATCAAACAATAACATTTTACAAAGGTACAGAAAAAGAGTATTTGCCAATTCTTCTTTTTTTTTTCCTATAGCCTTTAAACTGTTAGCTTTCTTTTTCTTCTTTAGCTATATATCAGTCTATTTTATAGAGCAAGTGTGCTATCTTGATTACAAAAGTCAGTGTTTTACCTTCATTAATTCCTCATTGTCTTTGTCTCTAAATGTTAATTCACTAACACAATATTTTAAAGCCTTTAATTTGATCTCAAGTTGATTGACCCTCGTTAGGATAGAAGAAACGTTAAGATATATTTAGTTCTTCATACTCCAAATTTAGATGGTGTCATCAGCAAAGATTACCGTGTTTATTATTATTCGTTAATATCTTCACTGAAGGAAATTCCACTGTTCCTGTTGATGTTTAGCAAACCTTAGCTTGCTCTGAAATAGTCGTAGGTCTAAGATATGGTTGACTGCATGTCATCCAAGCAAACGCATCCTTCTCACTTCGTCCGTATAATCACATATGATCTAAATATGGGAAGAATGATACCTTCACTTTTCTGTGCTGTTGGGAATGCAGAAATTTCTTGATAGCGACTCTATCTATGGTGTAAAATGAAAAGAAAACCCCAGGGAAGCAAGGGAAATTTTACAGTATAGAGTAATGTTTTCCTTCATATGTTAATACAGAATGATGTTCTAATTATTGAAGTGCATACCTCATTTTTCTCTGTAATACAAATGAAAATTACTTTTTATTTTTGATTATTTAATATACAGGCTTGACCCGTCTTCATTCTCAACTAAACATTCTCTGCCTACACCAAGCGTAGTACCATCCTACATGGCAATGACTGCCACTGCCAGAAGGAAACGGAAATTAATAAGGTACGATTAAACATAAACTGGTTCAATCTCTATAACTATGTGAAACCATTTTTATACGGGTTTTCCCCACTCTCTGAAAGTTCGCTTTACACCACTTCGCTTTCACAAAAGACCTACATTAGTACCAATTTTCGCTAACCAAAAGATATCCAAAGAGGATTTCCACTTTTATGAAGAAAAGTATCTCAGCATCAAGCCACCATAGTATTGGTTTGTGTCTGTGAGCATCTATGCTCTGTCTTGATTTATTTTGGTAGGTTATATTTTGTGTCTGGGAATGCTCAAAAGTTTTTCCCATATAAATTAATGGTAATTGTTTCTTCACTTTACACCATTTCAGCTTACAAAATTTCATAGGAACACTCTACTTTTGGATAGCAGGAGAAACCTGTGCTTTGGTTCCCACAGCTCTTCTTTATTTCTTGTAATTAGACTGTCAATTCCTCTTTAAGCACAGATTGCTCTGAATGTGGTGCTGGATTTATATTATCAAAGGGAAATCTTGATAAAGCCCAGGTATTCACTTGATATTTACATAAAGTATTCCATATTTCAGATTATTGAAAATGAATTGAGAAGTCTTCTGGCCTTCAGAAATGTCATTTAATTTTAACTTTTCTTCTGGTGACAATTTTTATCCATTTGGTATTTTTCCTTTTAGACATTAGTGAATTTCTTCAGTCCTAAAATTGTATTATTTGAATGGATTTTGATATATGACTAAAATGTAATGAGCAAAGAGACTTCTGTTTCTGGCTATGACAGTGTAGCTTCTATCAGACCAAGCAACCCATCAAGAACGATTATAAAAACTGATAAAATGCAACTCATGGCTGCTTCAAGGCACTGAGGAACTGCCAAGACAACTAGGACTTGAGAGTCTAAGATCCCAGAAAGAAGGAAAACAAGCTGTGGAGAACCAGATCTTCTCTGCCGCTTTTTTCATTTTGTATTTGCCAATTTATGGCATCAGGTATAGAAGTATAGAGGCCATGCAGAAAATGGAAGCCGAGAGCTATCATGAGTCTCAGTGAGCTAGGGAAACAGAATCATTTTGTGTAGCTTTTGCCCTCTAGATATTTGCCAAATTCTAAACTCTCTGGAATAAAAGGCCAAGAAACCAAGCTAAAAGTAGCTGCTAAGAGGCTAAAGTATTAAGCAAAGTTTTGACATTCTCATGGGGCTGGGACACAAAAATTGTTGTTCAGGAATCATCAGGGAGAAAAGGCCCTGTTAAACATCCAGGATTTTATCTGAGACCCCTGAAAGCCTGTGCTATAAGAGTAGGGCAAACTGGAAATAGACCAGTTCTTGAGAGCCTAAAATAGACCTTAGACCAACTCAATCCATTTTTGGATCAAGGTAATCTATCTCTATTGTGTCTGCTTCCCAGAAGAAAATTCAGTCGTCTCTAGAAGAATGTATCATCCAGAACCTCCACGGTTTTTCATATACAACGTTTAACACTTAAGCAAAAATTACCAAGTATGCCAAGAGACAGGACCAAATGACTGAAAATCAAGAGGAAAAGACAAATTAGAGAAGCATTGATCCATAATTGATACGGATATTGAGATTATCAGATAGGGACTTTAACTATGACTAAGTTCAACAAAATAGATGATAATTTCCCAAGAACTGGATTCTATTAAAATGAATCAAATGGTTATCCTTGAACTAAAAAAATAGAATTTACTGAAATTAGGAACTCAGTAAATCAATTTAATTATTAGGCACAGCAGAAGAGAGTTTAGTGAACTGGAAGATAAGTTGATAGAAAAATAGCCAAACCAATATACAGAAGGATAAAAAGAGAAAGTATGGAGAAAAGGTAAGAGATATATGGGACACAATTAAAAAGGCCTAGCATATATATTTTTTGAGTTCCAGAAAGAAATGAGAAAAAGAATGGAGGGGAAACAGTAGTCAAGAAGATGCTGGCTAATCATTTTCCAAAACTGACAAAAAAATAAATCGCAAATTCGAGGAGTGCTGCAAACCACAAGCAGCACTAGTACTTTAAAGAGAAAATACCTGGGAACATAGCAGTAAAACAGCTAAAAAATCAAACACAAGGAAAAAATCTTAAATATTCTGAGTTATAGGATATGAAGTCTATTATATAGTCTTTATAGCCTGCAACACTGAATGCAACGATAAGGTAGAGTGAATGGTTGGTTCTATTGTAAAATGGATCTGACTTGCTCTCTCTTTTTCTTTGACGTGGTTTTGGGGAGAAGAGTGTAAGATCTTAAGGTAACTCTTTTTAAGTTTCCTATTTTCTACCAAGGACCTGTTATCGTCTGGGCTAGTGTAAACAGATTTACAAATATCCTATTTATTTGTGCCATGTAGAGTATCATCTCATAAGTGCATTTAGGATCTGTCCTTTTGCTTCCAAACAAAGTACAGTCGTGTGCCGCACAATAGTGTTTCAGTCAATGACGTACCGCATGTACAACGGTGGCCCATAGGATTAGTCCCATATAGCCTTAGGTGGGTAGTAGGCTATACTATCTAAGTTTGTGTCAGTACACTCTGTGATGCTTGCGCAACTGTGAAATTACCTAATGATGCATTTCTCAGAACATATCCTCGTCATTAAGCAACTCATGACTACAGCAGAGCCTTAGAATGTGTAGATTTAAAATTCCTGGGTTGATTTTTCCTGAATTTCTCTGGCTACTCATGACATTTAAAATCTTGTATTTTTCTATGGTGCAAATTTGAACTGTGTAATTAGTCTGGCTTGTGTATGGGAATCAGTCACTTAATGAGTGAGCCTGGCTAACCGCCATCATCAGTTTCATCCATCTTATCACTAATTTTTATTGTGTCAGTTGTGTTATTCTTTCCATTAACTAATGTTGGTGACTTTTCTTGTTCTTGACTGGTACCATGTTACCATCTGTTGTGTTAACTAAGATTTGGCAAAAGTATAGCTAAGAATAATTTTAAAATGTAAACATAATCACTACCAAAATCAGGTGACTTTTCAAGAAATGTCCAGCTATGTAAATTGTGTATTTGGTGTGGTTTTAGATGAGTTGAAGGGCTTCCAAATGAGCAACTAATATTGTGAAATAATATTAAAGGACATATAAAGAAAGTAAGATTTCTCATAGCCTATTAATTGCTCTATTACATTCCCTCTGGTACCAATAATTAGATCCTGCCATTAACTGAGGTTAAAAGAGATTAATGCTAGAAATGTACATAATTACTTTTTTTATCTTCCTTTTCCCCAATTAAATCTACATGAACTTGAGAGTAATAAACGCTGGTATTTTCCACTTAACAGCTTTATGTACATATGTAGGTGTGTATGTATTCTAAGATGGTTTTTAAAAATGAAGAAGGGAAGGCTCCATATATATAGTTATTTTACTTATTTTGTATCAGTTTTTCTCTCTGGAAAAAAAATTAGAGGTCAAAAGCACTGGGTATTCCAAAAACCTACCAAACTGAATTTTTTAATTACTACTTAAATTGAGAATATTAGATTTTTAATCTTTCAATTTATTTAATATCATTGTAACAAACTCTTTTAACTAAATGAATTAGCCTGCCAAACATACAAATACAATATATACAGATGTAAAATTTTACGTATAAATTATATTAATCAGAGTTTTTGGTTTTTGTTTGCTTTTTCATTATTTGGTTGATTTTCTATGTGTTCTGCAGTCTTTCTTAGTGCACAAAAATGGTCTCACATTTGCCATACATTTTTGGTTTGTTTTGAAAGATGTCTAATGATTCCAACTAGAAATTATCTCAATTGAAAGACTATGAGGTGCCTTATGTTTATTAAGCAGAAACGCTCTACCTGTGTAAGGGAACAAAATGTTAAATCTTAACTTTTAATAATAGTTATGGAAATATATTTGGTACACAACTAGAAGAGTTTAGATTTCTTCTCAATATAGTCTTTAACATAATTTGAATTTGTACTCATACCAATTTTAGGTTTTTTAATTTTATGATATTTGTAACAAATGTTAAACATTTCATCAGTGGACTGTTTTATTTAAATTCTAAAAATGTTTCAATGTATTTTACTTATATAAATAATTAATAAATTATTTTGTTAGGCTTTGATTTCCTTCCTAGAAATATGAGTTTTATTCAAATAGATTTATTCAAAAGACTAATTTTCAAATAAAAACAATCTATGAGTAAAAACAAAGGTCCTAGAACTAACCAAAGCAAAGAATCATTCCATAAAAATACTAAAGACAACTTTAAGGTAAATTTCAGGGAAAGACAACACTTATCAAAAGTAACCAATAACATTGATCTATGTACTTGAAGAGATAAAATCACCAAATGACCAAAAAAAGAATTTTTGCCTTAGACAGCTGATATTTATATATATTTTGTCAAAAAAGAGTGTTTAGTATCCAAAACAGAATTATAGTAATTTACTTTATTCAACACCATTTAGGAATAGAATTTTTACAACTGAGTGTCTTTACTTTCCTAGCACTAGTACTTCTTTGTAACCATTTTGGGTAAGTATCATTTGCATTCCTGAACAGAGAAGGCAAAAATCACCGTTAGAAACACCGTAGTCATCTCTCTTGCAGGCTCTAGAAAATTGAGGTGCACAGGTTGAGTTATTTTTCCCAGCATTTGGTCTGCTTGTGCCTGTTTTTCTTTGCTGTCATATTAAATAGCCACTCTGACTACTTTCTGTGAGCACACAGCTAACCCATCTTCTCCTTGTTCCACAAACATACATCCACATCCGTTAACCACATGGTTAGGGTTGCCAGAAGACCAAGTTCTTGCCATAAAAGGGAAGACTCCAGTTGTTAATCCAACTGACAGTCAAATTAGTATCAACTTGTAAAATGGTGTGTAATATCTTTATTAGCCAGAAATGCCATAAAATTAGCTTATTTGAATCAATGTGGAGGGGGCGTGTTCATCCCCCAAGTCGACCCCCAGCCCTGCCTGTTGAAACTTGATGCTCTGTAGGGCCAGGAAGGATTGGATTGCTGTTTTTCAGGGCCTAGATCAAACTCATCTCATCCACAAAATCTTCCATCTCTCTTTTTTCTGAACTCAGGAACTGAGAGAGCTCCGTATAGTTTGAAAACCTGTGGCACTAGTTTTTACTCTACTTTATATTATTTACAAGTTTGTCTTATTTTTTCCCCCTTCCCATGATATATCCATTATGTAAGTTTTCAAGACGGGTTGTTTGTGCTTTCCTTATTTGTGTGTCCTGTAACATGAGACCATAATAGCTGTTTAGTAATATGTCAACTCAAATTGAGGTAGAAATTTGAGCCGTTAATAAAGTGAAATTGATGTAAATTTTTGAAGATAAATGAAAATAGGTCATTCTTTTCATTTCAGTTCCTATAATTGCAGTAGTCAGAGATTCTCAGACTGATTTTTACTATGCTTCTATTTAAAAACAAGGTTTCCAAACAATCTCACTTTTTTATATTCCCCAGATTAGGGTTCTTGCTCCAAATTTGTAATATGAGCTTAGTTTTTCACCTCTTGCAATGTGCTCCTTATCTCTACACTTTGAATAACAGTACTCACTTATATTCCAGCAGAGCACCCTGGAAATGTTCTGTTACAGAATTGTTACATACACCTACAGACATAATCTCTGGTTTGAATAAACATCATTAAAATGACACACAGCTAAACTTCCCTGTGGGCTAAAACATGTATTTAGTACCTCCAGTTATTTCCATGGGATTTTACAACTTAATGTTTTAGTATTTCACTTTTTCTTTAATCTTCATTGCATGTAGAATATATATTAGAACTTAGAGATATAAAAGATGTGTTACTAAAATAAAAATTTTTCCCCTCAAGTTCTGCATCAAATACTTCATTAACTGCTGAGGTAAATTCTGGATTTGCCAAACGTGTTCGACAAGATAATTCAAGTCATGAGCTCTTACAAGAAAACAGACCAACAATGGGTATGTCTTAGCTCTTATTTTGATATTAACAATATGATGACCTAAAATATATATAGTACTTTACATTTTTCTATAGTGTTATCATAAGAATCTCCTTTTACCTGCTCATCACCTTTGTTACATAGCAAGTCTGATTATCCATGTTACGGATAAGAAAACGTAAGGCACAAAATTGAAAACACTTACCCAAGATCACCGGATCTTTCATGGTAGAGCCAAAACTCAGAGCCAAATCTCCTAACTCTACATTCTGCACCCTACATACTGCCTCATGTTGCAGAAGAGTTGATAAATAATTTAACTAATAATTGAAATCATTAGCTAATTGTATTATTTAATAGGTTAGTGACTAAGTATATTTTATAGATAAACTATATTCACTTGAAATTTTTCTCTTAGCCTATTATTTTTACTAATTTGAGGGCCGGCCCAGTAGCATAGTGGTTAAGTTCGTGTGCTTTGCTTTGGCAGCCCAGGGTCTGCCAGTTCAGATCCCAGGCACAGACCTACGCACCACTTATCAAACTGTGCTGTGGAAGGCATCCCACATATAAAGTAGAGGAAGATGGGCACAGATGTTAGCTCAGGGCCTGTCTTCCTCAGCAAAAAAGAGGAGGATTGGTGGCAGATGTCAGCTCGGGGCCAATCTTCCTCAAAAAAAATAAATAATAATTTGGCCTCTGACTCATTTGTGCAATTATTGCCAGGCTCTAGTCTGTACCTAGTTACAATCATATTGTAGCTCCCATTAGCAACTTGAAAAAGATGCTCGTGGGATGACACAAGTCCATGGTAACAAAACCACGTCTTCAGTGAAACCAGAAGTATGTAGCACCAACCAGTTTCTAGGCCTTGGTGTCCAGACCTCTGTCTCTCTGACTCTGTAGTTCTTAGGACTTTGTTCAGGAAGTATTTATTTACTACACACTCACTATGTGCTAGGTTCTGTGATGAATACAAAGATAAATAAGACCCAGTTTGGTTTCTTCTCTAAAGGAACTTATAATTGCAGTCGTGTGCCACGTAACGTTTCACTCAACAACAGACTGCATGTACAGTGGTCGTCTTATAAGATTGGTCCATAGAGCACAGATGTGTAGTAGGCTGTGCCATCTGGGTTTGTCTAAGTAAGTGCACTCTGCGATGTTTGCAAGATGATGAAATAGCCTAATGAGGCTTCTCTCAGAATGGATCCGCATTGTTTAGCGACACGTGACTGTACAGCACTCGGAATTTAGAGGAGTTTCATGAGATAACATGGAAACTATTGTTATTTTTTTCTGTCAGTGCTTTTTCATTGGAGTACTGTAAAATTTCTCAATAGCTTTGCCAAGCTGTAAATCCTTATTTCTTATGGTAGCCAGTGGCAGTTATTCACCTTAAGTTCAATAGAAATGTCTTTCATGCAAATGTAAAAATCAAACGAGTCCTGAAAAGTAAAATTTTACTATGATTATTTGGTTTAACATGCCATGTTTAATAATACTTAACAATGTGTGTATGCAGTTGGTGTAGATATGCACTGCCCCGTTTGTCTCCTGAAAAAATTCTCCAGGAAGTAATAATTCTGCAACCTAATAATAAATTTATAATAATTCTAAAATAATAGAGATTTGGTTTTTCTAATATGCTTATTTTCTAAGAATAGTATAAAATGCATCAGATAGCATGTATAAAGAGAGATGAATAAAAAAATTTACTATGGAGGAAAAAGTAGGAGATGATACCAAACTACAGTGCTTGACAAAAAGAAGGAAGAGCTAAGGCTAAGTTAAAAGATTGTGTGTCGTTAAGGATAATGGAGCACTTAGAGAGAGGTGTTAATTTAAGGGAAAAGGATAGTTTATGTACTTTAGGATATTCAAGTGAAAATGCCTGAAATATACATCAGGAATTCCTGGAAAAGTAAGAGAATACTGGGACTGCCTTCCTTAGAATGTACTCAGCTGTGGTCTCCAACTAACACTGTACAAATGAAAGTACAAAGGAGCATCAGTGGGAGAGGAGCTAACTGCTGTTTACTGAACAGTTAGAGAAATGAGAAATAGTGTCAAGAGAATACGTGCTCCTAAAACTACAGCTGATGTGACCAAAAACGTGGATATGAGATTAGACTGATCCGTAAAGAAGTCAGTGACGCCTTGCTGTAGCAGCACTCCATTGAGTAGAGAATCATTGTGAAGGCTGGTGAAGAGCCAGAAGAATGGGCAGAGGTAGATGGAACACATTTGAGAGCCGGCAGTGGAAGAGGAAGGGGCTGTGGGGTCAGGATCAGCACTTTAGGAAGTACTGATCTAGATTCAACGATACTTCTAAAGTGGAAACTGGAAGTTTGAGAACCCTGGGGAAATAATCCAAAGAATGAGAAAAAAATGGGTGATGTCAAAAAGAATGGGAACAATGCTTGTAGAAACAGCCTTTCATTAGTTCAAAAAGAAGGGAAGCAAATGCAGAAGTTTATTCAGTGACTGCACTTGTTATTTGCAGGGAATGCGTGTGCATATGTGTGTGTGTGCATGCATGCACAGCTGCACTAAAACTTCAGTTTGCAGTATGAAAGGGTGAATTTCTATTTTTAAACCAGGGGTATTAATGTTTCTTTGTTGTTACATTTTAAATCATGTTAATTAACAACTTTCAATTTTTAAGAATAAATTTACCTTCTGATGGTTATAATTTTCAACAATTTTTTATAAGTTGAATGGTGAAAATTCCTCCTAAATGATACTTTTACCATATTTATATATCTTTTTATTTCTTCTCTAGAATGTAAAAGAAACATCCATAAAGTAAAGCCAAACATGGTTAGAAAATTTGGAAGAAATATTTCAAAAGGAAATCTAAGATAAGTCACTTCAAAATCAAGGAAAATGAAATTGACAAGTCTGCTTTTAAAAGGGTTTGTTACCAGTACCCCTTCAGAAACTTATTTAAAATCTTTGAAAGAAGACCATCTTAAAGCTAAGTTTACCAAAATACCTTCAGCGAGCAGAAAATGAAGTTTTTTGTTTTGTTCTTTTGTATTCTAAACAAATATAAAATTTCAACAGACAAGGTTATGTTTTAAGTTTTTAGAATATTTGCTACCCTTTAAAATCCCTAAGTCAGCATGGTGGCAGCTGAGTTTTACTGTACTGCAACAGGTTGATTGGGACATCCTAGAAAATAATAGTGAGTTAAATTATCCTTACTGTTTTTTGAAAATAAGGAGAATTTAGAAGTGGTAAAATTTTGACCCAGGATGTATTTAGTCTTACATTATTTCAATCATATATATGACTTTCCTTTCCAAAATTACTTTGAGGTACAAATGTACATAAATGTATGTGACCATAAAGTTGTTAAATGTTATTTTAATAGTCTTAATGAATAAAATAGTAGTATTGTTCCTTGCTACTCAATATATTAAAGATGTAGATTTTATAATGTTGCTTTTCTGTCTCATTACTACCTTTTACCCACTTTAAACAATTATTTTTATAAAGTGTGAATTTTGCAGATTTGTATTTCATATTTCATTAAGAATTGTGGCACTAGAACCAAGTCGGAAAGTTAATCTATGGTTCCTTACTGAGAAAATGTTATAATCATTCCCTCTGCTATAGGAAGTACATGGAGCTGCAACTTAATCGTACATCCTTGTTTGCTTGCCTTGTTTAGCCTGTTTATCTTCTGAATACAGCAAATATTTGATTAAATGCACTTTTAATTTTATGTGGTCTAGGAAGTGTGCCGCGAAGGCAAACAACCCTTTAACGACCAGTTGAAAGATTTTAGGACTTTTAGTCAAGTTTTTCAACTTAAAATCTGATTTGGAGAGTGTGAGCCGGAGTAATGACCTTTGAGAGGTTCCTTCCAACTCTGACACTGGTAATTCCGTATTCATGGACATGCACACAGGATCTGCCATAGGGAGAGCCACCGTAACACCATTTTTTTTTTTTTGGTCCCCTTGTCATAAGGCCTTTCATTGTGTTGCCTATTTGACGGTCACTTTCACCTCTCTATTATTCCTTTCCATCTATTTTAGGTAATTATGTGTTTCAAAAGAAATCTTTCTACCAGGTACTGATGAGTGGCTAAAGGATTAAGTGACCATACCTTCTAGTCCACCTCATGCTATAATATGTGAGTGATTTTGTTATATGCCATTTTCATCATATAGCAATTTTGCCTTCTGTAAAAATTAATAATAATGCCTGCAATGCAACCATGTTAAGGAGAAATTAGGAGAAATAAATTGCAATGAATGTGGGAAAAGAAAGCTGTTGAATATATAGAGAGAGAAAATAAATGCATTTAAACTAGAACAAGAATGCTATTCAATAAGTCACTGTAAAACAATTTTTAAATGAACTTTATTTATGTAAATAGTAGACCAATTATAAGTATGTAGCTCAATGAATTTTCACAAAGTGAACACAGCCATGTAACCAGCACTCAGATCAAGGAATAGAAAATTATCAGTAATCCCCCCCTCCCTTGTTTCTCATCTCCCTCTAAGGGTAACCACTATCCTAACACCATAGACTGATTTTAACTAAAATAACTTATCTCTGTTTTTATTAAAAAAAGTATCTTTTTCCAAGAAGTAACACAAAGCTGTTAACAGTAAAAATGTGCCTCCTCCTCATCCTTGCCAATATCATTTGCAGTTGTAACCACTGCCGATAGTGTAGGTACCCTGCCAAGTCAGTTATTTTATTCATATACAAGTCTGTATACTTTGTTTTTTACAAAAGTTGTATCATACTATTTATATTGTTTTGCAATTCAGTTTTTTGATTCACATTTGAAAGCAGCACAGGCATCTTTGTAAAATTTTTAAGTGTGAGTTTCATAAATACTGCTATCACAAATTGACTGCTCTTAGTACTAGCTACAAATAAATTTTTATGTGGCAAATGAAAGATCAGAGAGAAACCTAGATGATGCTCAGTCTCTTTTGACTAAAACCATATGGCATTTCTGAGACTACTTAGGAGTACTCACTATTATTTCTACATCATG
Source organism: Equus quagga (assembly GCF_021613505.1). Lineage (NCBI taxonomy): Eukaryota > Metazoa > Chordata > Mammalia > Perissodactyla > Equidae > Equus > Equus quagga. The sequence continues at coordinate 4,135,832 of NC_060280.1, forward strand.
GTGTCCAAAGTATGTTCCACAGTCCTTGGCTTATCCTGGGATTCTCTGCCGAGAAAAGGGTTCCGTGTCAAAGAAAAGTGGGAAACGGCAGCCTACTGGGACATTGGTCATGACATTGACAATATAAGCCCCTGAAATCTTACAATCTAGAATCTTACTTGGTTTAACCCAGTAATTCCAAAATTCCTTTTAAACATCAGACTTTTTAAAATTTTTTCAGTGAGGATAGTACATTGAACCCTCATATAATAGTAACACTGAATCCGATTACCAGATTTTTCCACATTTGCCTAGAGTATTCCTTTTTTCCCTTGCTTTTTTTCCTTTGCTAGTGTATTTTAAAGGACACCTCAGACATCATTTCTTTTTGTCACTTACAGACTTTCTAAAAAATATGACTCTCTAAAATATATAGCCATTTTCTTATTGAGTACAAAAAAATGCATCCTTTTATTAAAGCACTTTTAGTAATATCCCTAAGAACATACATTGAACAACAACGTTTCAGATTAATAATGGCTATAAAATTAAGAAAGGATTAGAGGATGGAGTTATAATAGTATAGATTTAATTCGAGGAAATTAAATCAGTTTGAAATAACCACTGTTGATACATTAATGCTAACTCTACTGATCTTTCTCATTCATTTTTATTAAATTAAGACCTAATTAAAACAAATTTTGGTTTTTATAGAGTAACACTTTAAAAAGTAAGTTTATATTATGCTTTCCTACTTTTTATAATTCGTTGGAGAACTTATTCTTACATGCCTGCTTATTGTATTAACATTGCTTACATGCCGAAAGACAGGTACAATACACACTGGGGATGATGAGCAAGTTAGCTCTGCTATGACTGGGTATATGTGTTCCTAAAAGCCACTACGCTATGCAGAATTATGCAGTAAAACCACAGGGCCTATGGGAAAAATGAGGTTAGGGACACAACACTCAAAAGCTGTGTCATTGACACAATAAAAGACAGGCACTTCATATAAATAGTAGCCCAGTTTTACACCTTAAATGTTTAAGAAATACATAAATACTACAATAAGCATGGCACTTTGCCTCAAAAAAGAAGTCAAATTTCCTTATGGAAGTAGGTGTTGAAGAGTTGAAACTTGTGAGTTGATGTGAAGTGATGGAAGGAGGGTAATCTGATATTGGACAGAAATTGATAACACCAGATGTGGATGGCTGTGTCTCATTGTTCTTGTGAGGTATGTGTGTTTTGTGTATTCCTAAGCCACTTGATTCAGCTGGGTGCAGTTTTCTGCTTTCACCTAGTGTTCCTCTGGATGAAATCTCACACTAAACGAACTCAAAATTCACATTATGCTCACATTGTTCCCTGATATATCAGTAGTGTTGGAGCAACTTCACATTTTCAAAATAGTTATAGCATAACTGACTATAAGTATTGAATTTATGCTTAATAATCTGAAGTGGCGGCTGGCCAAGTGGTTAAGTTTGTGCACTCTGCTTCGGCAGCCCAGGGTTTCGCCAGTTGGGATCCTGGGCTCAGACAAGGCACCGTTCATGAGGCCATGCTGAGGCGGGGTTCCACATAGCACAACCAGACAACCTACAGCTAGAATATACAACTATGTACTGGGAGTCTTTGGGGAGAAGAAGAAGAAAAAAGATTGGAAACAGATGTTAGCTCAGGTGCCAATCTTTAAAAAAATAATAATCTGAAGAGCGATTAGTATTCATAAGAAATGTATTTTATTTTAAATTATCCTTTGATTCTTTCACATTTAAATAACTTGGAAATATCTAAGATAACTGCTCAATTAGAGCTTGGGTGTTGATGGAGATAGAAGTTCTGGAATAAGATAGACATTTTAACCTTGCCTTGAGAGACTTGCAGTACCAAGCCTCATAAAGTGCCCATCGTTGTGACAGGGCCATTAGTCAATAGCTGTTAGTAATAGTCACTCTTTGGGGGCTCTAGTCATGTGATAAGTTCTTTAAATGCATTTTTCATTTATTCCTCACAACAAGGCTTTAAAGTAGAGTGACAGATCCACAGCCCCTTGTTCACAATTCTAAAACTTCACAGATTTTGAAAATCAGGAATTTTTGGTGGTAAAACCTGACTTCAGCTAATGTGGGTTTATTGATAGTCTTTATCCCAGTTGGTGTGAACATTCAAAGGTTTTACTGCAGAAATGTTAATGTCTGATTGTGGGGTATTGCCCCAGACCCCACTAGGGGTGTTACTTAAGTACAGTGTATGTACTATATTGCCTTTCTAAAGCAAAAAATTTTGAATTCCCAAGCTCCTAGCCATGAGTAATTCAGATGATGGTTTATAGATGACATATGTTCATTTTTCTACTTAAAAAAGGAGAAGAAGACAGAAAAGTTAAGTAATTTGTCAGAGATCTCACAATTAGACAGTGGCACACTTCGGATTTTGAACTAAGGTTGGTATGAAAGAGTTGCTCTTATCCCTAAACAATGCGCTGCCTCCATCTCCAGTGGGGCTGACACTGCACATGGGGAACTACACAAAAAGCACCCACTGCAGGAAACAGCGCTCCCATGGCCATGTGTGAGTCGGTAAATTAATTTGTGGATGGAGGTCAGCAAATTGACTATACAGATGTGGTGGAAAGAATTATTCAATGGATTTTATAATTACAAGTAAATTATATTTGTCTCATATTGTTTATATCAAAAACAAAAAATAATGTACAGTATTATTAGTAGAAGTCTTTAGTATCACTGAAGGCACTTACAAATCCTATAGGCTGATTTTTCAAAGACTATTTTGGGTCTTTTTCGATCAAAATATCACATACATATTACTTGTTGCATATTCACCACTTGCTTATAAGTTGTTGGCAACTACTTGAGGTAAGATATGTTACAAAATTACGTTTACATCCCGAATCTTTTTGTTAAGACTCCATATCCAAAGTCTGAAGACACAACTTGGACACTAAGACAAAATACAATCTTATGTTCCAGAAATCAGCAGAGGACAATTGTTTTGAAATGTGTGCGTAGAGTGCTAAATTCTTCCTCTCCTGTAACTTCCCCCAAAAGGCAGTAGTTGACAGATAGTCCATACTTCTCAGAGTAAACATCATTTAACAAACTACTCGAGTCTTGCAAATGGCAAGTTCTGCATAACAGCCGCTGTAGAGATTAGTCCATCAAGTTAAGAGCTGTCAGGAAAGGTTAGTTCTGAGATATTTCTGTCATGTATTGTGTGTGTGTACCTAAAACATATATAAGACAAAATAAGCCAGGAGTCATAATTTAAAAAGTTCATTCTCATACTTTCAAGCAGATGGAAGGTGAACCATGTCTGTTTGGTGTAATTAAGATGATTAGCAACATGAGAGGAAAACAGTTCTATGGTAAAGACTTTGAACAGAAATACTGTGTCCTCAGCCTCATTTCTCATCCCTGTGGAGTATTCTCACCCGCTGCAAGCCACTTCGCAAATATGAAACGTTGGCAGTCCTTTCTAATACTACTACCCTCTGCACATGTCCCCTTCCCATTCTCCCTTCCTGTGGCTATTTCAGAATCACAGTATTTTTTTGTTTGTGTTTTGGGTTTTTTTTTTTTTAAGATTTTATTTTTCCTTTTTCTCCCCAAAGTCCCCCTGGTACATAGTTGTATATTTTTAGTTGTGGGTCCTTCTGGTTGTGGCATGTGGGATGCCACCTCAGCATGGCCTGATGAGTGGTGCCTTGTCTGCGCCCACGATCCGAACCAACAAAACCCCAGGCCGCCAAAGCAGAATGTGCGCACTTAACCACTGGGCCACGTGGCCGGCCCCCCATAGGTATGTTTTTTAATTGTTATTCCCTCCTGTTCTTCCCAGTAACAATGTGGGTTCTTAACTAACTGCCACCCCAATTCTTACTCAGTTCAAAATGCTACTTAAAAATGTCCTTTCATTCCAAGCACATTGCTCCCCTGAATTCTTCATATCAAATAGAAATATTAATCTACTCAAACTGAGTCTGAAAGATCACCTCACTGCTTGTATTGTATGTTCTCCTCTCTGCCTGCTCCCTCCGCTTTCTCCACGAAAGTCTACCTGTTCATTCCACTTCCCCATTCAGTTTCAAGACAGCTGGATTATTTTAGTCCCCGCTTAGCTCTCCCCCTCCATTTTGAAGAGAATCTCCTCACTCAGAGTCCATCCCTGGCAACTCTCAACCTCTTACTGACTTGTGCTGTAGAGCACCACCTAAAATGCCCCCAACTCAAGAAAAAGTCCCCAGCTACCTCTGAGCTTAAGAGATAATCACAGTGGGGTTTTTGCCTGTAAAAAAGGTATTCTCCAGGTTTCAGTCCAGAAGTGTGTATTTTTAAACATTGGAGTTAATGTTAGAGGGCAGAGGCCTCTAAAAGTAGAGACTTTTTTTCCAAACCTTGAGTTTAACTTATTTCAGCTACTCATCATCTTACCTATAAAATTTATTTTTCTGTATGATTTAGAGACCACACTGAATTTCTTTTATCAACTTCACTTGCATTTCAATGTTTTTGAGATTCATTTTGCCACACATTTTGGGACCACATTTCTTGTAGGTCTATAATTAGTAATTTTGTTCAGACTTTTAGCCTTTACTTCTCTTCCCCCAAAATAAATACATTTTAAACCTGTAAGCACTCTTCATTATACTATATAATCAAATGTTTTGCAAGTTAGATTATCAGGTATTTATACATATCCAGAGTTTTCATTATGACATTTTACTAGTATAGCAGACATCTGTTGTTTAGCCTGGCCCACCTAACCTAAATTTAAACCACTCTTCCTCAGTGAGGTCCTAATGGAGCTCTCTGCACATACGCACACATACACACCCCCCAGCGCATCATGACCAGTCCATGTATTCCATCTTCCTGGCAACAACGATCGGTTCCAAGAGGACGTCTGATCCAAAATTTAGAGTCTTCCTTAAGAATGGAGAATTTGTTTCTCTTTTCCACTTGAACCACTTTTTTCCTTTTTTTATCTTGAGATACAGATTTACATGAAGTTGCAAAAATAGTACAGAGAAGTCCTGTGTCCCCTTCACCCAGTTTTCCCCAATTGTTCTTACGTAACTATAGTACACTCTCAAAACCAGGGAACTGACATTAGTACGATACATGTGGCTAGTCCCATGCCATTTCATCATGTGTATTTTCATCTAACCACCACTGCAGTTAAGATCCAGAACTATCACCACAAAGACCTCCCTGAAGTTCCCCTTTTGCAGTCAAACCCACCCATCCACCCACCATCCCTTACCCTTGGCAATCACTAGTCTATCCTCCATCTCTACAATTTTGTCATTTTGAGAATATTATATAAATGGAATCATAGAGTGTATGACCTTTTGAGAATGGCTTTTTTCACTCAATGTCCTTGACATCCAAATTGATGAGGGTATCGATAGCTCATTCCTTTTTATTGCTGAATGGCAGCCCGTATGGATATACCATAATTTAACCATTTGCTTTTTGAGGGACATTTTGGTGGTTTCCAGTTTTTGGCCATTACAAATAAAACCACTTTAAACATTCCTGTACAGGTTTTTGTGTGCTTTTAATTTATTTTCTTTCGCTTACAACTGAAAGAGTTTTTTTTTTTTTTTTTAAAGATTTTATTTTTTTTTTCCTGTTTCTCCCCAAAGCCCCCCGGTACATAGTTGTATATTCTTCGTTGTGGGTCCTTCTAGTTGTGGCATGTGGGACGCTGCCTCAGCGTGGTTTGATGAGCAGTGCCATGTCCGCACCCAGGATTGGAACCAACGAAACACTGGGCCGCCTGCAGCGGAGTGTGCAAACTTAACCACTTGGCCACGGGGCCAGCCCCACAACTGAAAGAGTTTTGAGTAATACAAGCAGAAAAATGACAGAAGAGTGTAGGAAGGAAACTTTTCTCCATCTTACATATTCCTTCATTTGCCCATAAAATAGAAACTTCTCTCTGAGAGGAAATTGAGAAGCTTCCTTTTCTACCTTCTTATTTTTTCTTCCCCATAGAGAATTGATTTATCTAATCTGGGATAGTAAAAATCCCAATAGCCATTGTTCCATCCTGCTCTACTGGGTTGAATTCAAGTGTGGAATGTTACTACTCTGCTTCGTATATGGCCTGCCTCTTGCTACGTTCTCTTGAAACTCTGCGTGCCTTCTCATGGCCTGCGTTCTCTCAGTTTTTATTTCCATGCAGGAACAGCCAGGGTCAGGACACAAGCCAAGAGCCCCACTGTCCTCTCAGTACTTCCATTCGTGCTCATTTGCATTCAAAGCATTGCGTAGACCATGTTCCTTCATGACGTGGGTGGACAGGAATTCCAGGATCTAAACTCCGGGGAAAGGAGTAGAAAGTCCTACACTCTGTTAGTGCTCTCATCCAGGTCTCATGTCTACTTAATGGGTTTTGGACTCAGAGGAGAAGAGATGTGAGGGATTTGTTTTTCCCAAATCTCCCAACATAAAATGCTTATGTGTACCATATGACTTCTCAAAAGTATTGCGACATTTAAATTCTTTCCATAATTAAACTGAAATTTCTTTTCTATTGTATCATAGTGATCGCTTAAACTTTAATGTGTTCATATGCACTCTGTCCCCTCTCCTCCTTCCACATATGTATATATCTCTCTCAAAACTTCAAACATGGTCCTCTGAGTTTCTGAATTAAATCACTCCCCATGTACAGGTGACCCATAGCTACATTATTCAATTCCACTTGACTCCATCTTCCAAGTACCTATTTTCAAGTTTCCATCTCCAGTTCACACTCACTCACCTTTATGGTAATGATCAGCGTTGCCACTTCTTTTTACACTTTTTACGTTACTGAAATGTATAGGTTTTACATTACTGTTCTTCACCTATTTATTTTATAAAATTCCACCAATTTTCCCTCATAAACATTCTTCCATCTTTTCCTAATAAGCTAAAAAAAAGCCAAGAATTGGTGTCAACAGAGCTTGCATTTCTCTGCCTGGCCATCACTGACACCTGAGTGGCAAAGCAAGAAGGAGAGAAAAGGCATCAAAAGACATGCATGATGAGAAAAGGTAGACCATCCCTCGGTCATCACAATAACATAGGCCTATGTCTCTTGGCCATCTTTTATGTAGATTTTTCCAAAATAAGTGTTTAACTCCAAGCTAATGCTTCTGCCAAAGTCATCTATTTGGCTGTTAGTCATCTATTTGGCCTGAGACTTTTCCACTAGAGTATAAATCATTCAAGGAATTGGGCACTTGCACTACTGAAGGCCCAAAGTCCATGATCCCAGCTCTTGCTTTCAAAGCCTGTAATGAGAGAGGCTTCCCTCTTGCTTACCTTCTCTGTTTTAAAGCGATGACCAAGCCTGATTAGCTCTTTGTGGTACCCAGCCAGCCAAAAGTACTGTCTCAAATAACGTTAAATACTTCGATGCCCTTGACTCTGAAGAAATGTGCTGTTATTATTCTCCATCTCATGGAAAAATTTAAAAGGCAAGCCTTGAGAACTAATTGAACCGATAAAGTGTGTGCAGGTGAATTTTAGTGCTTCCTTTTGACCAAAACAATACTTTTTGGTTCCTATAACAGTGATTTTCCCTGGGAGGCTGCTTCCTCATGACTGTAAGTGTAATTTTGTAGGAGAGAGAATGTAATGAACGTTTGGTTTTATTTAGTAGTCATCATAACTCCCTGGATCGACTCATCCTCCCTCCCAAAAAAGAAAGGATGGATAACAATTTGTGATATTAAACATCTTTTGTAGGTATTGGGTAGGTTTCATCATCTTTCTTTCCCACTATTGAAAGTTAATTTTTAACTAAGGGTAGTGGGAAGTGATGGCTGTCAGAATTAGTTGGAACTCATTTCAAAATTCTCCATCTGTCAGTAGTTCAGCATCATTGCTCATAGGCCCAAGATGATACAGTTGATTGCACAGAAATGGCATTTCCAGGTGAAATCCATTTACAAAAGTAAACTAATTCCTAGCAATGACCTTAATGACCATTAGAATCACTCATCAAGTAAAAGTAAGCTGCAAAGGGAAGATGAATTCAATCATTCGTTTGGCATGCGCCAGATATGAAAATTTTCTAGGTTTTTTCCCCAATTCATTTAATGCTCATTTAGAAATACGCACCCAAAAGGACTTGATATTTAATTCTTTTATAAACTGTAAACACATCACAGTGGTATTTGGATATCTTACAGACTTTGTCTGTAAACAGAAGTTGCTTCAAGGCATATTCCAGATACTTGCTGGTACAAAATTTTAGATGGTTAACAAGTTCTTCAAATGAATGCCAATAATTTTTAACATTTGGACAGGAAAAGCTCATTTAGTACAGTGAATGTTATGTTTGCTTTTTAGTGACCATCACAAAGGCTATCTGTAGAATACATTTACAAGATAAATCCTGAATTATGTCATTTCATGATACCTTGAAAAGTATCTGTAACTGAAACATAAATAAAAATTCAAGATTCTACATCCTATCATATTATCTAATGCCAGATGGAATGTAACATAATATTGCACAACTTAGCATGACTCAGCAATGCAAATGGATTGGATTTAGAATCCTTTTCAATTAAAAGTGTCATTAGAAAGAAAAATGCTGGGGTTGGGAGAGGGGAGAAAACCTGTTCCTGAATAACCAGTTCTTCAGACTATCGTATTGGTGAAGTCAGTTGCAGCACTAGCACACACGTCACAAAGTGAACCTTTTGTGTTCAGACGTGTATTTGTGAAAGGGCCTATCAGCCTGTCCACAGATGTGCATCAGAAAGCATTCACAACCGGCTGAAATGTCTAAATGAGAAGAAATGATTGATGCAAACATGACACTACCTATATTTTAGATGAAAACAAAAACTGAGTAGAAAAATACCCACTGTAAATATTCATAAGACAATCAGACTTTGAAACCTTAGATTTGGCATTATAAAGTTAACTTATATACATAAGGCTCAGAAATGTCATTTATGTTTATTTTGCTCAACTAAAATCTGGGCTAATAGTCTTAATAGGTTTTTATAGCCATAAATGTTGGGCAGAACCTATTGGCTTATTTGTAAATAAGCTTGCATTTCTTGGGAGTGAGCTATTTCTATTTGGAGTGTGAAAACCAGAAAAGAAATTATTTCACTTAAAAACGGTGGATCAGTATTTTAGTCATGTGATGTTCATGGCAACAAGAATATAAGCTCTATGAAATCCAAGATCATGTCACTTTTGTTTACCCTTGGACCCAAACACCTAAAACAGTATCTGGTCCTGTTTTCTCCTGTGTTCAAGAAATCTAATGGGAGACCCTATTATGGATCACATTTGGCATTTCCCAGAGGCAAGCAAACTGCTTAATTTAGGGGAACACAACACCAGTGCTACACAAATGCCACAGTAATTTTTTTTTAACCAGCAATAAAAAAAAGTTATTTCTTAAAATTGTCTTTTGAAATATGTTCTGACTTCTCCAGTGTGACCTGGGTCGTATGTTCTACATCTCTCAGATAGCGAGTGCGTCATATAACTTGAGAGGTGTGTGCCATTTTTCCCCTCTGTGTGGGCAGAGGGGTATGTGGCTATGCGTTTCTTGGCAAGGCTCTCATTTTAGCCCTAAACATTGAAACTTTTTAATAACTTTTGTTGAAGTTTAGAAAAAACTCACAGCATATTGGACTTTCCTATAATGTCAAGATTATTAAATAATCGCTTAGAGTTATAACTTATTATTTACATGGTACTTTTAGCTAAAAGTAAAGAGCTCTTTTGCTGAATTGAAACTCATGCTACACATCTATTAGACAGCTTTCATTAATCCTGTCTAAGTTTACCACTTCAGTATATTTGAAAGTCTAGGTTTTATACTATAGTCCCATTTTCCTGTGTCTATTGACTCCTAGAAGAAAGAAAATATAGTCACATATTTATATATAAATGTTTCACTTTTATGGGTAGGAATCAGATGAAACTACTGTTATCTCTAACTGTCTGGTATAATCTCCATCAGAATTGAGGAACTGGGGTGCTCTGGTTATTGGAATTTGATATTTAACAGTCTTCTAAAAGGTTTTGATTTAAAGCCTTTTTGATTTTGACACTCATTGTTGAAAATTGATATTAGAATCTTAGAGTAAGGAATATTAGGAGTTTCTCATCTGACCTTCCATGCAGCACTGGAATCCCTTCTATGGTGTCCCTGCCTCTTCCTGAAAATTTTAATGGATAGGAAATTAATCTCTGGGGCCAGCCCCGTGGCCAAGTGGTTAAGTTCGCTCTGTCCGCTTTGGTGGCCCAGAGTTTTGCTGGCTCGGATCCTGGGCACAGACCTAGCACCGCTCATCAGGCCATGCTGAGGTGGCATCCCACATAACAGAATAGAAGAACCTACAACTAGAATAGACAACTATGTACTGGGGGGCTTTGGGGAGAAGAAGAAAAAAAAAATCTATTTGCAAGACACAACATTCCATTAATGGAATTCTTTGTTCTAATTTATGTTGAATTCAAATCTGGCCCACTGGAACTTTGGTCCATTGGTTCTAGTTCTTTTCTTCAAAGCAATAAAGGTATATTTTTTGCTCCCATTTTACCACTTATACTTAATATAAAATTTGTTGTGCAGTATCATCAACCATTATTACAAGCACTTGATAACATCGTTGGTATGTTTCCAGTTCTTGATGGTTTGCATATGTTGTATCAGTCAAAAATGCCTTCAGCTACAAGAGAAAGAATACCCAAGCACAGTAGCTTACACATCTAGAAACCCAGACATTACTAATGCTGGTGCCTGTTCAGCAGTTCGGTGATGCTCAGGAATGTTTTCTCTGCAATCCTCTAGGTCTTTCTTGTCACTTCCTATGCTCAAGGCAAGAAGAAAAGAAAAGTGCCAAGTTTTCCCCAGATGCATCTCTCTTTTTCTCAAGAAAGCAAGAGCTTTCCCAGAAACACTCCAACCAGACTGTATGGTTTATTTACCATTTTGTTCCCAGCCCTTAGCAGAATGCAGCACCCAGCAAGGGATCACTAACTGTTATGAAATTAATCCGTGAATGAATGTCTTACATCAACCACGCCATGTGAATAAGACTCTGGCCTTAGAGGAATTCAGATCAGAGGGGAGATAAATATAAAATCAAAATACAAAGCAATCAGAAAGCTCCCACTCTTCTTTGAAAGAGAAAACAATCGCAAGGAAGATAGTCCAGTGAGACTTGTTTCAGTGTTTTCCTTGCTTGCTAGTAGTTTAAAACTGACAAAAGGGGCTCTAATGGTACACATTTGATGACAGTTGCTTTCAATTAAGTGATAATAGTAAACATAAAATAAGTGATCAATAAGTTGTTGTCGTGGAGGTTTTCCTGGTGAAATCTCAAAACACATACAGAAAAAAAAATATTAAATGTTCCCAGGGAGAAAAAAACTGGAAGCTTGTTAGAAATGCACAATCTGAGGCCCCAGGCCAGACCTCCTGAATCAAAATCTGTATCGTTTTTATTCAGATGTAAATATAGTTTTATTTATATTCTTAAACAGCATCATATAACACATGATGGTTGCTTTTTTTTTTTCCAGTGCTGGCTTTTTTCTTTCCTTTCTTTTTTTTGAACATTTTAAATTTTTCAAAATCTGTACTTTAGCAAGATGCCCAGGTGATTGTAATGTGCACATCTTTCCACCTTTCCTTCTCCACCATCAATGTTTCTTAGTTATACTATTGTATAATAAGTGTTCTGTTCTTTTACATAATCCTACCAAGGACTCTCAAAATTATTATTATAATTTTGTGCATGTCACTTATACAGAACCAAGTGGTATGACTTGATCCAAGGTGAAGGAAATGTAATACTCTATATCCACACTATTGCCATTTGGGGCCAGATGGTTCTTTGTGGTGGAGGACAGCCCTGTGCATTACAGGAAGTTAAGCAGTATTCCTGGCATCGACTCATTAGATGCCAGTGGGAATCCCCACTCCAGTTGTGAAAACCAAAAATGTTCCCAGACATCACCAGGTTCTCCCAGGGAGCAGAGTAGTCCCCTGCTGAGAAGCAATGGTCCAGTGGAGACTTTGCCCTTTCACTGAGAATCTTCAAAGCAGCTTCCCTTAATTTCTTTCTAGCTCTTCTTTTACTTCTCGGTTTATATCCAGCTGCCACTATTCATTGTATTTTATGTCATTCTCTGTATTTGGATTTGTTTTTTATTTTGCTATTGTGTCTCCTTGAGTGATCTTTTAAATAAAGGGTGTGTGGATGGTAAACTTTCTGAGTTCTTCCTTGTCCAAAAATTTCTCAGCTTGGTTCTTACTACTGAGTGCTAGTTTGGCTGCATATAGAATTCTGTATTCAGTATCCCTTCCCCCAGAACCTTGAAAACCTTGCTTTACTGGCTCATGCATTGTTGCTAATGTGAAGTCTGATACCAACATTATCATTCCTTATGTATTTGGGTGTGAATCTGCTATCTCACTGTAGGTTGAGTTATATGAAATTGCCGCTCTTGGACCATTTTTTCCTACCAACCAACAGTTTTATGTGGCTCGGTCTGATATTTGCCTTCTATTTGTCTTGCTTGTTCTGAACGTCCCTTTCCCTTCTTGGCCTCCTTCTTCTGGATTATTTTTGGTACGTTTTTCTCTGTTAGTTTGCACACGCACATTCCTTACTGTTAGTAGTTACACTGGGACTTGCGACATGCGTCGTAGCCTCACAGGGTCTGCTGGCACTTTCATCTCCTCCCGGACAGGACGGAGAGCATCACACGCCACTCTGCCTGCTCCTGACTTACATGTTTTGGTTTTAAATAGGAATTCGTTCTGTATTTTAATCCTCAGACAAAATTATCATTCTCCACAATCTTTATTTAGATTTATTCCCATCATTTTACATTTTGGTTGCTTTTCATTCCTCCTATATCTTCTTGCTCCCATGAGGGACTCTTTCTTTGGCCTGAAAACCCCACTTTAGTGCAGTTCCACTTGCAAATTCTGTGAGTTTTTACTTATCTGAGTCTGTCTTTATCCCACCTTTACTTATTTTTTTAATTGATGCATAACTGACATGTAACCTTGTAGTAGTTCTGGGTGTACAACACAATGATGTGTATATGTGTATATTGTGAAATGATTACCACAAGTCTAGTGTACATCCGTCACCTCATGTTGTTACATTTTTTTTCTTGTGATGAGAACTTTTGAGATCTACTCTCTCAGCAACTTTCACAGACCCCGTACAGGACTGTCAACTATAGTCGCTCTGCTGTACCTTACATCCCAGGACCGACTCATCTTGTAACTGGAACTTTGTGCCTTTTGACCACCTTCATCCAGTCCGCCTTTCGTCTTGATGAATATTTTACTAGTTGCAGAGTTCTGGGTTGCCAAGTGTTTTCCTTCAGCATGTTGGTGACCTCATTCCATTGGTTTCAGTTGTAGCTCAGTAGTCAATGTCAAGCCTACTATTGCTCTTTTAAAGACAATCTGTCTTTTTTTCTCTGGATGTTGTTAATAGTTTCTCTTTATCTTTGGCTTTCTACAGTTTCACTATATTTGGGTGTGGATTTCTTTTGTTTTGTTTTGTTTTATCCTGTATAGAAGTCACTGAACGTCTTGAATCTACGTATTATATCAGTTAGGAAAAATTTTCAGGTTTTCTCTTTAACTACTGTATTTCATCATGTTCATGACACCACCAGTTATAACTTGCACCATTCATTTATGGTAACCAAAAAAGAAAAAAGAAACCCATCTCCAATTAAATAAACTCTGAAATACACCCATCATTTAGAATTTTTGTCTTATACTTGTTGTAGAAGTTCTTTTTATTAGATAAAATTGTGTTACATATCATTGTTCATACCTGTATTAGAGTTCTCCAGAGAATCAGGACGAATAGAATGTGTACGTATAGAGAGAAAGAGGTTTGTTTTAAGGAATTAGCTCATGTGATTCCAAAATCTGACGGGGGAGGCCGGCAAGCTACAGGCTCTGGAGAGTTACAGCTCGAGTCCAAAGGCTGTCTGCTGGAGAATTCCTTCTTGCTTAGCACAAGTCAGCCTTTTGTTCTATTCAGACCTTCAGTGGATTGGATGAGGCGCACGCACATTATGGAGGGCAATCTACTTTGCTCCATGTCTACCAGTTTAAATGTAAATCTTATCCAAAAACACCTTCACAGAAACATCCAGAGTAATGTTGGCTGTGGTCCAGCCAAGTTGACAAATAAAATTAACCATCACAATACCCAACAAGGAAAATATAAGCGAAATAAATTACTCACGTAGGTTTTCCTAAAACTTCTTCCCATGAAGAATCCAAGTCTTCTGAACCACTTTTTGGCTCCTGTTCTGTATACAGCATTTCCTCAAAGATTCCGTAAAGGAACTAAAAGCCATCAGTGATGAGCTCTTAATCTGGCTTTGAAATTATGTAGAGCTAGCCTACTCCTGACTTCTTAGAGAATGTTGTTAAACGTGTCTCACTGATCTCCTTTACCCCCTCCCCATAACCATTTGTTTCCTAGAAGGTGAAGAGTGCTCCACTACTGTCTCCGGGATTTTCCTCCAAGCCACTGACCCCGTTCTGAAAGTTCTAATGTTTGCACTTTTGATATTTACATATGCACAGGCGATGATGATAGATCACTGCAGCTCAGCTTCAGCCAAAGATGCCTTGAAGTTTAAGACACATCCCGATTTCAGAAAAGAGAAAGTGTGAAAAATAATATGCATCTCCACATCAATGAAATAAGTGATAACCTCTACCTTTTCGTTCTCTCCTCTCCCTCTGGGACTCCAATTAAATGCATGCTAAACCTGTATATTTAAGGATCTTTCTCTCATATTTTCCATCCTTTCCCTGCTGCTAAATCAAACATTTGGGCCCTTAATTTTCATTATTACATTTTTCAATTCCAGCATTTCTAGTTGATTCTCTTGCAAATAAGCAATGTCCCAATTTTTGTGGTTTCCAGGTACTTGCTGAAATTTTTATATTTGTTTTTTATCTGCAGGAGTATTGCAGGTATTGTTTTGCAGGTATATTTTATGAAAGGACAAAGGACTTTTTTTCAAGTGACTGACTCCACTCTGGAATAAAAACCATACTGTATGACTTACAGCTAGACAGAATACTATAAATACCTGCACACCACAGATCAGAAGCATCAGTGATGGTGCTGCTCTGTTTCCTGGTCCTCCCTAAGGAAGTGGTAGAGTGTAGTAGTTACGAGCAGGGCAGTTAGACAGACATATTTGAGTTCTGGCCATGAAATCTTGGACAGTTAATGTACTTCTCTGCATCTCACTATCTTTATTGGTACAACTCAGATAGTAACAATAGCCACCTCACAGGGTTGTCTTGGATCAAGTTGGAGTAAGTATGGATTGGGTGTGCAGAGCACTATCATAGCCCCTGGTGCACAGTCAACCTTGAATAAATGTCCTCTATAATTACGAGGAAATTGGTGATCACCAACCCCTTGTCTGGGACAGTCTTCACCTGCCTCTGTGAATCCTGCACTCCAGTCACATGTGCAGCACTGGTGATGGGATGTCTGCTGTTTCTTCCAGTATCTTTCCACTGAGTCTTGAGCTTTGCTGATGCGTTTGCCCAAAAATTTGTACTTAAGGTACATCTTTGATTTCTAGGTCTTTATCCAATGATGTACAGCCTAGAAAGTCTTGCTTGCTTCCATCCTGTTCTGCAAAATGCCGGCCATGCATCATGCTGCAGCTTTCTGTCTCTCTAATGGGAGTATTTTCATCTGCAAGAGCTCTGGCAATTGAGGGGGCAGAGAGGAGAAAAAGAGCAGTTGTGGGAGCAGTTGGAAAAGAACATGTAAATTCCCTCTGGTAGTACAACTTCCTGCACAGGGTTCAAATCAGGAACAGATCCTCCAGTGCATAGAAACGAGGGTGCTAAGATAACTCCTGGGCTATTCCACACGCCTGACCCCTAGCACAGGTCCACAGGTGTTTCTGTAGTGCTTTCTGTTTATGCACACATTTCAGATCTCCAAAGGGATGGGCCTGTGCCCACCAGTGCAGCCTGGGAGGACTCAGTGGGAGCACTGAGCCATCACAGAAATGGGAAATGTCATCTGCTGCATGGAAGACTGGGCTCAGTGTGGACCAACCCCAGGAGATACCCTGCTGCTGTAAAAAATGCTGAACCCTTAAGACAAGTTCCAATTAGCTACGTTTTGGGTAATAAAAAATGTGATTTCTGTGAGGATAGGGCTCATGCCTCATTTATCTCTGTGTCACCAGGCTTAGCCCTGTGGCTGGAACATTATTGTTGCTTCTTAATGCATAAACAATGGTATTGTCGCATTTGGTCTACTCCAAATGATTTAATCCAGAGCAATCCACATTTAAAGGGAAATAACAATACATGTGCTTTGTTACCCCTAATATAACTTTTGATAAAGAAAAAATGAAATATTTCTAAAATAACGACAAGATAGTGTCAAGATATTTACTACAATTACCATTTATATAAATTGGGGCCTTCAGCAACTCATTTCTCTTCATTGGAGCAGTTCCATTTTCACAATGTTATGTAGGGAAAAGTAATATTGTATGAGAAAATTATAATTCTCTCTTTAAAAAATCATATTCTAGTTTAACTAGAATATAAACACAGATACTGGTCCCAACCCTCTTGGAGAAAAGTCCTCTGTGATATTTCTTTCTGTTACCAATGTTTTTCCCAGGCCTTGCCTTGGTAATAATCCCTAGGACATATTTAGTGTCTGGCTGTGTGCGTAGCCCTAATAGAAACATGATGATGGCCATTTGGGGGCAGAAATCGGATCCCACTTCTTATTAACCCTCTCCCATCCAAGGCTGATCCCTCCACCTGTGCTCTGGTCCCTTCCCCTCCTGCCCACTCCTGAAACCTACTCCATCACATATACCTTTTCTAGCACTTGCTCTCGATCTCTCTCCTGCTTCAGGCTCTTTTGTCATAACTTGGTTCTTTAGTTCAACAAACTTCAATGAAACACCTGCCATATGCCTGGCATGAAGCTGGGCACTAGGACAGATGCAAAGAACAGTAAGACATTGTCTTGCCTTCTAGATTCTAGAAGCTCACAGTTGTTCAGGAGGTTGACATGTAAACAAAATATTGAAGTACATATGTGTGGTAACGGAGGCATCTAAAAGTTGCCTTGGCAGTAAATATGGTCAGGCATCTCACATCCGACCTAAAGCAATTATAGTCCTTCATTCTTCCTTTCATTGGAAGCTGCTTGAAGTAGTATTAGCCCACATAGAGAGCCATTTCTTACCATGGGTCAGGCACTGTGCTCAGTGCTTTTATCTGCATTCTCTCTATTCCCACAACAAATCCAGAGCTAACTTCTATTGTTATTCTCACTCTGCAGATGAGGGAAAAGAGCAGAAAGAGGTTCCATAACTTGCTGTAAGATCACACAGCTTCTGAGTAGTACCCTCCTGGATTTGTTAAATGCTTTCAGTTGCAAGGAACAACAACAAAAAACTTCAGCTGGATTAAATAATCAAGGGAATTTGTTGGTTTACAGTCACACGCTGCATAATGATGTTACAGTCAAAGATGGACCGCATATATAATGATGGTCCCATTAAATTAGTACCCCATAACCTAGATGTATAAGAGGCTATACCATCTAGGTTTGTGTAAATGTGGGGAGCAAGAAATTTTCCTTACAATTCTAGATTCTTCCATCTGGTCTAAAAATTAAATTGACATGAGACAGATAAACAGGAGAAAAACAAACAAAAGTTTTATAGCACATATACATGGGAGAAATTCAGGAACTTACCCAAGTAACTTACCAAAATGGTGAAAGTTCTCACCTTAAATACCATCCTCAGCTAAAGACAAAGGAAGATGTTGGAGGTGGGGAGAGTCAGGGACTTGAAAGGGAAGGAAGGCAATTCACAGGTGAAAGGGGCAAATGGTTAGAAAGCAAATGTTTGGCCACAGAAACAAAGGAACACAGAGAGGGGCCCAGCAAACAGGTTCCTCCCTGTCTACCACCTAGTTTATGTGATGCTAAGCTGATAGCTCACCTCCTGAGTCAGATTTTTTAATACGAATTCTTTTAGACAGTTAAGGGGGAGATAAAAAGAAAAATTTTCTGAATCTTGTGTTTCTTAAAAGTAATCAGCCTAAAATAATTCTCACGTTAAAGAGATACACTTTGGCGTGGCGGATTTTGTTTCCCTTCAATATACTCTATGATGTTTGCACAACCACCAAATTGCCTAATGACGCATTTGTCAGAATGTATCCCATCCTTAAGCGACATGTGACTATATATAACTGAAAGAGGTAGGATGAGCTTCAAGTAAGGTTTGGTCCAGCAGCTCAGTGATGTCACCATGGGCCCAACTTCTTTCCCTCTCTCTCCTTTGCCTTCCATCCTATTGGCTTTATCCTTAAACTGACTCTGCAAGTGGTAGTAGAATGATTGCACCAGTATCCTGTACTACACGTGTGCTGCTGCTTATCCAGAAGAGAGGAGGCTCTCCTTCAAGCCATCAAACAAAGATTCTGGGCTTTTCTTTGATGCTGTCACTTATCTCCCTGAATCAAACACTGCCTCAAGGAAAATGGGATTCTGGGAGATAATGCACATTGTTTCCTATACCAGAGAGTTGTTGGGAAGATTTGATGGGATAACATATGTCAGTGTTTAGCACAGTGCTGGCATATAGAACTGCTCATAGAGGTTAACTATTACCATTATTATTCTTAATTACTTTGTTATACATTATCTTGAATAGACTGTTAAGAATGATTCTCGCGAGGGATCACAAGAGAATGCTATGATCTGAATGTTTGTGTCCCCTGCCAAATTCATATGTTGAAATCCTAATGCCCTATGTGGTGGTGTTGGTAGGTAGGACCTTTGGGAGGTGCTTATGTCATAGGGGCAGAACCCTCGTGAATAGGATTAGTGCCTCATAAAAGAGGCTCCATTGAGATCCTTGGCCCCTTCCTCTGTGTGAAGATTCAGGGAGAAGGTGCCAGCTATGAACAAGGAAGAAGGCGCCCACCAGAAGGTGACCATGCTGACACCTTGATTTTAGACCTTCCAGCCTCCAGAACTGTGAGCAATAAATTTCTGTTTATAAGCTACCCAGACTGTGGTATTTTTGTTATAGAAGCCCAAACAGACTAAGACAACCATTATTATTATTGTTAGCTACTTTGTTATAAATTCGTGTATTCAAGTTATTCATTTATTCAACAAATATCTGTTGAGCATCTTTAATGTACCAGGCACCATTCTAGGTGCTGAAGACACATCAGTGAACAAAACAAGGTGCCTGCCCTCCTGGAGCTGACATCCCAATAGAAGATTAGTGGATAAACAAACACATAATAAAACATAAAAATGGAATACATACTGTGAAGAAGAATAAAGAGAGGTATGGACACAAGCGGCGTGGGGGTGCACTTTTATCGAGAGTGGTCAGAGCAGACCTCGCTGATACGTGACATTTGAGCAGCAGCCTAAAGAAGTGAGCCTGTGAACTATGTGGACATACGGGAAAAGAGCATTCCCAGAAGAAGGAACGACGAATGCTGTAACTTCTGCTTTTGCTTCTAGCTTTCAGGGATCCAGGAAGATGCAGGGACCACAGGAAATTTCTAACAGTGTCTCCAGTACCAAGGTGGACAGTTCACAGCAAAATGCCTGGAAGCCACTGTAACATTTCATGTGTCCTAAAGCCCATGGGTCTGCCAGCTGCCTGAGAAGCAATAACGTAGCTTCAGCTCTTCCTCCTTCCAGCTTTGCTCACGTGCCCTCGTGGAGTCCGTGCTAGTCCTCTGCTAGCCAGGTTCTGAGAAATGCAGTTTCCAGTCTTGCAACCCCTTCACTACAGGGGAGAGCTTAGAAGGGGAAAAGTGGAGCTGAGTGGTCAAAGGCATTTATGGCACATTTATGAATGCTTTTTTGGGCACCTTATATGTGGATCCTAGAGGGTTAGATGGAGAAAACATGCCTTATACTTCTCTCACGAACACCGTTTTTCTCAGCTATGATTTGATGGGAGCTAGGTTGCAGTCAATTTAAAGTTAAGCTCTGGGGTGTGCCTGGGATCTGGAATTTGGGGTGACTGTTTGAAGGCCCATCCATTTTTAGTTCTATCAAGACAATGATGAGGCCAAGCGTCTATTATAAAAATTAAAAGCAGGGCCAGTGGTCTCAGTTGTCAGGCCACTCCACTGCTATGCCACAAGTGAGACACTGATTCCGTGGGAATGCCGGCCAAATGTCAGGCATTAGTCTTACTGGATTATGAGCGACCGTGAACACCATTGTTCTTCAGGTGTGGGAAAGCAGGAGAGCCTGGGGACAAGCCTAGAGGTAATGACAGCAAACGGACTGGGATGTACACATGCACTTGACTCATAGGAAGTATTCAGAAGATAGTACCCTCACACGATGATGATGAGGGCGATGTCCATAGAGCTTCACTCTGCTTATTTTATCTGATTATAGCTTCTTTTTGCTCCCTGAGCTGAAAAATACCATCCTCCATTTAATGCGAACCGAACAGGATTGACTATTCTTAAAGGGGAAGACTTTACTAGACTTTTGTGCAGCTTTGCTCAGTCAGTCTATGCCATGAAACTAAGGGTCCTGAGGTTAAAACATGTTTGCTGTTTAGCATTTCGCTGTATAAATCTTTCAGTGATCAGTGGAAACTTCACCGCAGGTGTCTTGATGATTGCTTCCATATTCCACATCTATTGCTTCCAAAAGCAGGAGGCCAGGTCTTAACCAACCTTATAAACACAGACTCTGGAGAAAGCAGCACTTGGTGCCCAGCCTGACATTTGCCATCCAGAAAGGCAAGTCACACAATATGTCAGCTCTCAGCTGCCTGAAAAACTCAAGGCCTGGCTCAAATGTACCTTGTTGCTGAAGACCTTTCCATCTGTTCAGGCCGACACTAACTCCCTACTCGTGCAATTGATGACGCCCACGATGACAAAGACGCTGGAACCAGCTGACACAGATTCAAATGCACACCTGTGGTGCAGGTGGCCAACCTCCGTTACCGCACCTATAATGCGACCGTCTTTTGATTTCTTTTTTTGTCACTAAATATAAACTCTGTAAAGACAGGGTTAATGCCCTCCTCATTTTTAAATGCCCTACATCAAAACAGTGCCTAGAACAAAGTAAGTCTTCAGTAAACGAATTTCACATTATACATGAATGAATGAAGTGTCATCTGAGCCCCAACAATAAACATGAGGTTTTTTCACTTGGGCTGGGGACACGAATGAGTTTACAGTTCCTGTATAGGAAAAATGGTCTCTCTCTCTTCATCTCTGCTCCCTGGACCAGATGTGGCCTTTCGACTTCTCATCAATCCTCTCGTTACCTGATACGCCTTAGTAACTGGGCTCTTGACGAGGAGAAATGGGCAAAGGGCCCGAAGTTAAGGAGTGAAAAGTGAGGGGGGATAACATCATGGGACTAAATCCTAAAGAATCGATAGGTATCAATTGTTTGAAAGGAGAAAAAAAACTTAACTTCAAATTTGGGGGGTATCAGGGCAAAAAAAAATGATAATGTTTGGGATTCCTTTCACCGGTCTCCAGGCTCTTTCCCATCCATTGACTTATTTTTACTAAGACAGAAATAATCTGCCGTGTGAAACAGAAAAGAGGCTATTTCGCAAAGAGCTATAGTAAAGAACGCAGCTGAGCCTCAGGAAAGAAAGAAAAGAGAAAAGAGGGCGGCACTGGAGTTGGAAGAGTGGCGTTTCTAACGCGGACTCTGCCCGCTTGTAGCTGGCCAGCCCGGGGAACGGACCTTCGCCTGCTAAGTCTCAGTGTCCTGCTCTGCGATGTGGGCTAGACTTCATTCTAACCATCTTGTCAGGAGGACTAAATGAGATGTTACACATGAAAAATACCTTTTAAATGATGAAGTTCTAAATAAATGTGAAGCGGTTTCTTTTTTTCCCAAAAAAAAGATGACAAGTAAGACAGGCAATGTTATTATTATAAACATGTATCACTCTAAACATCAGAAAAATATAATGTTTGGGGGCTGGCCCCATGGCACAGCAGTTAAGTGCACACGTTTCGCTTTAGCAGCCCGGGGTTCGCCGGTTCGGATCCCAGGTGTGGACATGGCACCACTTGGCACACCATGCTATGGTAGGCATCCCACATATAAAGTAGAGGAAGTTGGGCAGGATGTTAGCTCAGGGCCAATCTTCCTCAGAAAAAAATGAAAAAGAAAAAAAGAAGGTTTGTACCTCTCTACGTGTGTGTACTTGTATAAATTATCAGTCCACAAGCTCAGGAGCACAGAAATGTACCTTTCTTATAACTGAACTTAATTTATGTGTAGTGTCCTTCATTTCAACTTTGTGGCAAGAAACTTAATTTTGGTCAATTCAAGGTAAATCAGCCAGTCTGGCGGTAGTGTCTGTGTTTCTGAGGCAGCTTATGGGGTGTCAGGATCAGAAGTGGAGACTGGTCCTCAGCCATCACCTATCCGTGCTGGCATCCATCCACAAGACACGTGTCGCCCGCCGTCATGCCTCCACCTGGCTGCCCCGGGAAGACTGCCCTCTGGACCCTGCTGGAAAACCCTCTTGACGAAAATATGTCCTCATTGCTCTGCACGGCGCAGACTGCACGGGGACGCATCCCACTCGCTGGCCAGATGGGCTGCTCTTGAAATACGCTATCTGGAATAAAACAGGGACAAATAAAACAAGCCACCACTGCAAGTCTCTGCTCCTCCAGGGACCTGAGCGGTTGATTTGGCGAGTGTTCGCCCCACTGTGCCGGAGGAGACCCAGAGAGCTTTCACTCTCGTGGTTGACCTGGGGCTCCTGACACCGGGCCCCGGTTTCCTCTCCTAAACCATCGTCTGATGAGTGCGCTGCCGTCGGAGAGAAACCAAGTAAACACAGCAGTGCTCAGAGCTCAAGGAGGCAGTTACCCTGTAAATACGTAGTAGGTTTTTTTTCTTGTCTTTTATTTAAACGACAACTACAACGTGTGTTTCTTTGAAATAATGTTTATGTTATCGGTTTGAGTGGTCTTAAATCCTTGGTAGCGCACAGTGGGATGTAAACGTACAAACAAACAGGTAAATGCCTTTGTGCTCTGAGCACAGTCTGAATTCTTGCAATTGAATGCAGGATAACTAGTCAATTAAATTCAACAAACTTTTACTGAGAATGTTCGTGGTGACGAGTCCTGGACTAGTTTACAGATCCGCACAAAATAAAAGACACTGACGTGGCCCCAAATGCTCACGGGGCAGCATACAAGTGTGGAGTCCACGTATCTTTTCTGGCCAGGAATGGGCCATAGGGTATAGTATGCAGGAATTAAATGGAAGAGAATCAAAGCTACCATTTACTTAGGACTAATGAGGCACCAAGCACCAAGTATTCAATCCTCACATCTCTATGTGGGAGTTACCAGCACATTGCTCCCCAGGCTCCCCCCAAAAGAGATCAAAGCAGACCCTATACTTCAAAAAGCTAAATACAGCTTTCACTGCCTCCCAACGCAAGATGTTTCTAACACAATCTCTTCCCTTCAAAGATGGGGTGGAGAATGGGGGGATGTGGTTTGCACAGAGTATTTTTATTTTTGCATTTTAGCTGAGACTAGGAAATTGGTATTTCATTGCCAAATCAAACAAGAATGCATTTATTACTTAGTGTTGTTTGAAATAATACCTACAGTGTTCGAAGTTTCAATTAAACACATAAAATTCTTTCAAGCAAAAAATCAGAACAAAAACACAAATATAAACTACATTTTATGCTCTGTCAATATTTAGCTGTGTGGCTATAGATGAATATTTCTTTCTCTCTCTGAGCCTTTGCTCTCTCATCTGGCAAATGAGGATATTGAAGTCATGTCCTAAATCATCTGTAAGTTCCTTTCACGCGACTGGACATGACTGTTTGTGTTCTGCTTGTAAATAGCAGGTGGTAATGAAGGCTTCTGACCCCCGCAGTCGTGTGCCGTGATGACTATGGGTAGAGTTATCCGGCATTGTTTCTCAATGGTCAATCTGACTGCAACAAGAATCAGGATGCACTGGCAGCCCTTCCTTGTAAAGAGGGTACCAGTGTGCTGTCACGGCCAAGTCTCGAAAATAATAGCTGCTGCCACATACTGAATGGACAGCTCTGTGCCAGGCACTTCACCAACTTCATCTCATTTAATCATTGTAAGAACCTGAGAGAACTGTCTCAGGTGCTGAAACAAATGTCCAGAGAAGTCAAGTGATTTGCCCAAGGGAACACAGCTAGTAATTCACAGCCATTCACACTCATAAGGCATGCAAAAGGGGTAGCCTTGATGGTAGGGCCAGGGACAGCCCAGGACCTCTCACTGAGACACTGGGCTAAGGACTGATCCTGAAATCCTCTGTGTGTTGAGGGGGCAGGGGGGAGGGTTGTAACACCCTCACTGGTGACCCTCTGACAGCAAGCATGTACACCAGTGCTGTGACACCTCCCCTATTCCTGCCACATGGGACTCATACGTTGGGGGCACATAGCCTGCTGACACGGATCCACTGGCCTATGTAGGGTTTTTCAACATTTGAACCAACAAACACTTAAAAATTAGGAGATTAACATAAAGATGCAGATTTACAGCTTCTCTTCAAAAATCCAGAGACCTATTAACACTGAGCCCAATTCAAGCCAGACAACAAGCAGCTGGAGGCAGGGCTGCTGCTGCCTACACTGCGCTGTGCGTAATTAGAAGAGGTGCCCCACTGTGTGGACGAAGCCCATCCCGCCTCCGTGAGAGCAGAGCAGGCTGGATTTCAGCCACTTACCTTTGCAGCCATGCCCTCATGCACACTTGTTCATGGCAGTTCCAGCCAGGTAGCCTTTCCTGTAGACAGGGCACATCCTCTCTGGGTGACACAACCCCTAACATGCCCTTAATCCTCCCCAGCTCCCAGGCCCAGTGCCAATTAAACAACTGAACACGGATGGACTTTCGGAGTTCTGGATTCAGCCCACTCCTCTCATCTCCGGGCCCGCAGAGGTTTTTTCATTTGCAACCCTCACTCTAATGAGTTGTAGAAGAAGGGTAGCGTGGTGACTTTCATGTGTATTTGCAAGAATACTCAAAAGACACAGCATGCAAACAGGGAGGTGTAGGCTGGAGTTATCAATGTGCGAGCAGTTGATCCCATCCATTTCAAAATTTCTACTGGCGAACTTCAGCTCCTCCATTCCATGGGCCCACTTGGACTTCCAGCTGCCTCTTGAAGTGCCTCTGAGCCAGAGGTGGCTCCATACTCATTCCAGCTGCTCGTCCCAGATTCACCCACAGCTCCACCACTACTCCTCAGAAATGCTCCTGGTGTTCCCTTTGCTGCCCTCTCCTCATTCCTCATGTAGCACTGGCTCACACATCAATGGCAAAGCTTCCACATTTGATCATTCTGACTGTACACTGCCCTTTTCTCCATTAAGGAAGCAAGCCCTTTGCTCAGTTAAGGCCCTGGCACCCTCTTATGGATGGAATTGTGTTCTCCAAGATGACATGTGGATGTCCTGAGCCCCAGGACTTCAGAATGTGGCCTTATTTGGAAATAGGATCATTGCAAACGTAGTTATTAATATGAGGTCATACTGGAGTAGGGTGGGCCCTTAATCCAATATCACCAGTATCCTTATAAGAAGAGAAGAAGACACACAGAGACACGGGGAGAACAGCACATGATGACGGAGGCACAGATGGGAGTGTTGCATCTACAAACCAAAGAATGCCAAGGATTGACGGCAAGGGCCAGAAGCTGGGAGAGAAGCATGGAACAAGTCCTCTCTCAGGGCCTCCAGAGGAAGCAACCCTGCCGACATCCTGATTGCTGACTTCTCACCCCCAAAACTGAGTGCATTCCTGTTATTTTAAGCCACTTAGTTTGTAGCCATTTGTTATGGCAGCCGTGGGAAACAAGGACACTGGGTTTCATCAGAATCAGTGCAAGGCTGGCTGCCCAGGCCAAGGTTGGTTAAGAGTGTGGTTGGGATTTGTTTCAAAAGGACAGGGACCAGCGCTGGCCCGGTGGCGTAGTGGTTAAGTTCACATGCTCTGCTTCAGTGGCCTGGGGTTCTTGGGTTCGGATCCTGGGTGCAAACCTATACACAGTTTATCAAGCCATGCTATGGTGGTGTCCCACGTATAAAAGAGAGGAAAATTGGCACAGATGTTAGCTCAGGGACCATCTTCCTCGAGCCAAAGAGGAGGATCAGCAATGAATGTTAGCTCAGGGCCAATCTTCCTCACGACAAAAAAAAAAAGGACAAGGCCCAATGGGGACCCTTTGGCTTTGGCCTACTTTCAATAGTCTGGGTGAGCTGAGCACATTGGAGACTTTAATTTTTCCTTTATGTGTCTTAAATAAGAAAAGCCTTTTGTTTTTCCCTAAGTTGCTGTCTGCCACTCCACTCCCCCTCTCCCCACCCCTCAACATCTCACTAGTAGTGTGTTGAGAGCAACATTTCCCTGGGTGGATGTTCTGAGTCATTCCTTTTCAATAACACCCTCTTCCTTGATAAATCAATACTCTGACCAAAGTGATGGTGCATTTAGGTCATTAAGCAAAGTAGCCATGGAAGGAGTTATGAGATGCAGCTTCGTTTCCAAGGTATTTTTGCTTTGGTCTTATTTACCCGGATAGCGTAGTAAAAGTACAGCTTCCAGAAACTGACTGAAGAGGAGACTTTGTGCAGAGCTGGGATTACACAGAGCTGTGAGGACTGAGCCAGGAAGCCAAGAAAAGGGGGAGCATGGCTCTCAGGGGAACACAGGGTGGTCTTGGGCAAGTCACACCCCCTCTGAACTTCGGTTGGTCAGGTGAGGGATGGAATAGATGTGCCCTTTTCTGATTCTCTGCTCTACAGTTCTGTGACTCCATTGTCTTAAAAAAAAAAAAATACACCAACATCCAAATAATATGGAAAGTCCTCAGGCTTCAGGTTTGCTCCTTTTCAGGGGCTGGTTCATTAAGGACGTGACTATCTTTGGCTGATGGCTTTTGTTATCCTTGAGGCACACTATGGGCATTGACTTACTATGTCTGGTTACCAGAGATACAGAGAAGCTACAAACGGCATTGTCACCAGTCAACCGAGCACAGAAAGCTTCAGGTACATTTCAAGGAGGACTGCAGACAACATCTGTCAGGTCAAGAAATTTGAATGCGGATTTCAATATTCAGTCCTTTCAGTTCTCTTTCTCTGTCTCCTCTTTCTCATACACTTTCTCAGTAAAATACATTTTATTAAATTTTATGGGAAAAATTATAAAATGCAGACAAGCAAAAAGGAAAAAGTAAGAAACATGCATAATCTCACCAGTAAAAAATAAATACTATTAGCAGCTTGGTATTTGCTTTTGGATGTGCGTCAGTGCACTTGCGTGAGTGTACACGTGAAATAGAACTTCTAAATAAATTTTGCAGAGAAATATAAAAATTTTTATGAACTTTTATGAACCCTCAAAAGGTTTCAAGAGCACAACTTCTTTCCAGTTAGAATATACTCAGAAAGTCAATAATATATTTTAATCAGTGCCAAGAGCCCCATATTTATGAGATCTTAGAGGAAAGAAATTTATAGTGTTCGTCTTTTCTAAGGACACCAGATGGCCGTCTCTGGGCTGTCATGTGTGCTTTGGGATAACCAAACTAGGAGGACAAATGTCCCATGCTCTGCTACAAGATCAAAAGCCACAGGAGCTTTTAGTTCAGTCATTGGCTGGACATTTGTTGAACATTAACTGTGTATATAATCTCATGGTCTACACTGGGGAATGACAGAAAAAGTATAATAAATTTCCTCTCTTCTGAAGAAACTTAAATTTAAAAAAATTAAGTTCCAGGACTCACTTTATTTGAACTAAAGTCTTATGCTAAAATTAACATAGAAAATAGATCAAAGCAGACTGTTCTGGAAGGTGCAGAGGTAGAGGCTTGGAGATCCATCCGTAGGTTTTTCCCAAGTGGCCTCTGAGGACTCCACAAGCTGCAGTGTGAAAAGCAATAGCTCCAGGAGGTCCCTTAGAGCATAGAGGGTCTGGGTCTGTGATGATGAGCACGGTTGGTCTCGAGAGGAAAGCACAATTAATAGGCTCCCTCTGTGTGCTGGGTATTCTGCCTGGGGCTTTACCCCATCAATTAATTTAATCCTCACAGTAATCTGTGTACGTAGGGATAAACTCCTATTTGATGGCTAAGGAACCTGAGGTTTGGAAAGATAAAATGATTTACCCAATATCTCCTAACTTCATTTGTCAAGCCTGAGATTCAGAAGAAAGTGCAGCTGACTGCAACATCCATGACTTCGCATAAACCTAAATAGAACGCAAGAGTTGAATACTACACACATGCACACGCAGCCCCACATGTACACACACACACATGCAGATGCACAAGGACATACACGACTGAATGAAATGAGAGGTAATGGCCAGATCCAGTGTGTCTTGACCCGTGGGAAGGGAAGCAGCAACATTACAGTTGGAAGTCTGGGCATAACATGGCGATTCTGGCTGCAGCCATGGGAGCACGACATAAAAGAGAATGCTGCTTGCAGGCAGATCGCAGTGAACAGAGATTGATAAGCTACGCACACCGTGTGAGGAACTCTGAGGGCTAAAGCCTTATTGTTTAGAAAACTTGCCCGGAGGAGGAAGGACTTGATCTAGAGTTAAAATAGCTCTCTGCGGCCCCAGAGGCCCTCCCTCCATGTTTATTAATTACTGCGCTGTTTCAACGTATGTCTACACGGTCTTCAATGCTCCTT
Source organism: Equus quagga (assembly GCF_021613505.1). Taxonomy (NCBI): domain Eukaryota; kingdom Metazoa; phylum Chordata; class Mammalia; order Perissodactyla; family Equidae; genus Equus; species Equus quagga. The sequence continues at coordinate 4,164,652 of NC_060280.1, forward strand.
GCTCAGGTGCTAGAACTTAGTTCCCCATATGCTGAAAGCTACAGGCCGCGGGTAGCGAGTTAAATACCATAATAGGGCACTGAAGTAAGCTTTTAAGAGAATTAAAGCAAAAAGAGAAGGATCTTAGATTCCATTGTTGCCATTCCCCGACAAAAGGAAACCAAATCATTCATTTGCAGAAGCAAAAAAATAATTTTTTTCTGTTACTACCTCTAAGGCAGGAGCAGTCATGCAGGCCTTCTGTTAGCTCGTTAGTGACCAGACAAGAACCTATGAGAAAGACGCAGAGAGGCTGTCTGACAGATGCTCCCTGTACAGCTCTTTACAAAAGAAAAGGGCCTCCTGTTTACGATCAAACTGTAACCGGATGAAGGCATTCCTGCAACGTCAGAGAGAACGGGAAGCGACTGGTTTGTTTTATGACTGTTTAAAATTGATTCTGAGAAAACTGCCATGAAGAATCGAAAAGAAGGAATAGTTAAGCACCGCTTTTATCAGACCTCTCTCTTCCTAAAAAGGCATCAATGATTCTCTGTTACCTACAGGTGTAAAACTAAATACTCTACAGTAAAAGAACTGTCTCTCAGAGACTCGTTAGAGAAGTCCATCCTAAACTATCCAGATGCCAGCATCTGCCAAAGCCCTGTGAACAACTGACTGGCTGTTGGCCAGCTCCCAGAGGATTGGTTAGGGATGGGACGGAAGGAGGCTCGTTGGGTGGGACCAGGAAAGGCCTACATGCCAGAGAGAGAAGCTGGGGTGCCCTGGGGTCTTCTCAGCACCAGGTGACATGGATTTGCCCTCGAAAGGTAATGACAGGAATGAAAAGGCTGATGAACATTATATAACCTCCTTTACTTAGTAAAACAATACTGACTGAGTACCTACCACTGTTCTAGTTTCTTGGCATGCATCAATAAACAAAACACGTGTACACAAGGACTCTACCTTGTGATGTTTATATTCCAGTAGAGCGAGAACGACACAAACAGGCAGATGAACAGGTAGGTTTTAAAGTGGGTTGGAGGACAAGTGCTGTGAAGAAAGGACAATGAAAGAGAGGAGGGAAGGGCAGATGGGGGATGCAGGGCGCCAGGTCACAGCTGTACTCAAGTGGGCAGGGAGGCCGTGCACACGTGGAATCTGAGCACAGCTTGAAGAAGCCAAGGCAGGTAACCAGGTGGGTATGCGAGAGAAGGCCCTCGTCATTGGGAGGGAGAAGCTGGCGCTGGGCACAGCCTGGAGTTGAGTGAGCGGGGGGGGGGGGGGGGGCGATGCGTCTCACGGGTCACTGTAGGACCTGTAGGCTTTGCTCTGAGGCTAACCAGGAGCCACAGGAAGGTTCCGAGTAGAAGGGCGACTTGCCCTGACTTAGGTTTTAAAAGGGGTTCCCTGGCTGCTGCGAGGATATAAGGGGGAAGCCCGGTTTACGAAAGAAGATCTGTCGAATTAACAAAGTCAATGCCAAGGACAGCTTTGAGCATGACCTCTGTGAGCTGGCCGAGGAAGCTGCCTCAGTACGAGACTCACAGGAGGAAGGCCTGTCCTAGTTTTCCTGGTTGCACGTTTCTTGGGTGGGTAAAGTGAAAACAGAGCCATTCCTGGGTGTCCTGGCGACCACGGAGCTGGCCGCCTTTCCTGCCCATCCGGGCCTCCGTCCTGTGGTCATACGTGGCTGCCGTGTTTTCACTTTCTTTCCAGAAACAAGAGTCTTTAAAACCTCTCCTGTGGATCTTTTCTCGGGCAGAGACGCCCGGGGTGGCCTCCTTCATCTGACACTGGGCTGGGGAAAGGCAGCGGGAACACATTTATCCGGACAAAACCAGGCAACAGCCTGGACTCCCAACGCTGTCACACTGGGGAGAGGCACATCCTCTCAACAGGGAGAGGGGTCATGGGGATCCTGACTAGCTCAGCCCTTTAGAGCAACACTGTCCAATAGAAATATAACGCGAGCCCCAGACGTCACTTAAGACAGTCTCGTGGCCACATCTTAAAATGTAAAAAGAGGGCCGACCAGTGGCTCAGTGGTTAAGTGCGCATGTTCTGCTTCAGTGGCCCGGGGTTCATGGGTTCGGATCCCAGGTGCAGACATGGCACCGCTCATCAAGCCATGCTGTGGTAGGCATCCCACATATAAAATAGAGGAAGATGGGCACAGATGTTAGCTCAGGGCCAGTCTTCCTCAGCAAAAGGAGGAGGATTGGCAGATGTTAGCTCAGGGCTAATCTTCCTAGGGGGGAAAACAAAAGAAACCCGTGAAATGCTAAGAATATCTTTATTAAACTCACATCTAAAATAATATTTCAGTATGCAATCAATATAAAAATTATTAAGGAGAAATTTTAAATTCTTTTTGTATACTAAGTCTTCAGAATCTGGGGTGTCCTGTACACCTCCAGCCCATCTCACTTCGGACTAGCCCACTTCAAGTGCTCAGTAGCCACAAGTGGCTGGTGGCTTCTATCCTGGGTCGCACAGCTAGAGCCACAGATCCCAAGGTGCCCATATTTCTCAAGATGGACTGGCTTTGCACACAACTGTTTTGGGCATCAAGGACACAGAGGTCTGTAGAAATACTGAGTGGGGAGGACTTTTTGTGGCTGTTGCTAATGGGTAAAGCCCTGGATGAGGAAGCCCATGAGGTTAGGCACTGGCCCTGAGTCTTTGTGTCCTAGGCAGTCAGTAGACCTCTGGGGGCCCTGGTACTCATAAGTGGACTGGATGCTCTGCCCCATACTATGGGCTCTGACTTTTCATACGAGCTTCAGTGGAGAAGCTGCCAGGGCCACATCTTTGCCCAAGAGCTGTGACAAATACCTTCAGGTCTCAATTCCCCAGGCATTATATGGGCTTCTTTGTTCTCTCCAGGTTCTGCAGGCCCATTGTAAATCTGCAGAATGATTCATATTTGCAGCAGTGAAGGTCATTAAGTTCCAGGAAGCCCAGGGCATTCTGGGAAGCTCACGACAGAGAACATGAGTTTGAAAAGTGAGCAGCTGACAGGCTGAGGGGTGGACATTCCTGCAGGTGGGTGGGGGATAGTTTTTCTTGAAGCTGTCTCTCCCCACCCCATCCACCTTACTGCCAGAGTAACTGCCCTGAAACCAAAGTCAGATCTAGTCATGTTCTAATTCACAAACTCTAAACCCTCCTCAACACCTGCAGAATGAAGTATTAACACCTCTGTGAGGGATTTCAGGCTGTCACCATCTGACCCCAAGCCATCAATCCAACCCCATATCATGTTACATCCCCCCGTGCACTCTCGGTGATCCCAGACTGGGTGATACCGGACGTCTCATCATTCTTTGAATCGTATGTGTGTTTTCCCCCTACATCTGTGTTTTGGGCTACAATGCCCTCCCTTGCCTTTCTGGCCTGCTGAAATCTTTCTCATTCTTCAATGGCCTACTCAAATATCCCCCATGATGTCTACAGTCCACCAAGCACCCCTGCTCCCCATAACATACTGTTTACATCTTATGATTGCTTTAGTTTATTCTGCCTTTGATTAGAATTCCTTGTATAAATGTCAGTTCTTCCCTCCTCTACAGCTTTATTTTTGATGACATGGATCATGTCTTCATTTTTGTTATTCCCACAGCTCCTATTATATGGTCTTGATCATTGTAAGTGGTCACATAATGTTTGTTGAATAAAGGAACAGGGAGCCGACTTATGTCTCTTACTTGAGCTAGCATTCCACCTGACATTGGAGGAATAGGATTTGTGATGAATGCTTCCCTGCTTAAACAAGAGGGGACCCTCTGGAAGAAGGTCTCTGTGGGAGAAAGAACACTTGGGTAAGATTCAGAAGACTTGCATTTGGATGCTGGCTGGGGAGGCAATCCCTCCAGGAGTTAAATGGGTGGAGACTGCAAGTGCTTCCCCAATATCCATTCTCACCTTTTCTCTTGGCAATAGAAGGCCCGAGTTTTAGCTGAGCTCATGACTGTCTGGCTAAAGACTACACTGCTTAGTCATCCTTGAAACTAGGCATCAAAGCTTTGGTCAAAGAAATGTGAGTGGAAGACATATGAGCAACATCATGTGTGCGCCTTTAAAACAAAAAGAATGCCCTTCACTTCCTCTTTTTCCCCCTCCCCACGTGTGGGAATGTGGAATTAGAGGGAGTGGCAATGTATGTTTGATCGTGAAGATGAAGGCATCTGCCTAAGGTTTGGTGGCACCACCTGCCCCGTCTGCAGGCTTCTCTGTCTCCCTGTATTGGCAGCCCCATCCTTCTAGTTGCTCTGGCTAAAAATCACAGAGTTGGGGCTGGCCCCATGGCCGAGTGGTTAAGTTCGTGTGCTCCGCTGCAAGTGGCCCAGTGTTTCGTTGGTTCGAATCCTGGGCGCGGACATGGCACTGCTCATCAAACCACGCTGAGGCAGCGTCCCACATGCCACAATTAGAAGGACCCACAACGAAGAATATACAACTATGTACTGGGGGGCTTTGGGGAGAAAAAGGAAAAAATAAAAATCTTAAAAAAAAAAAATCACAGAGTTATCTTTGATTCCTCATTCTCTCAAAGAAGGATATCTAATCCATCAGGAAGTCCCAGGGGCTCTATCTTCAAATATATCCGGAACCCATCCACTCTTCGCCACCTCTACTGGCCCCAGCCACCATTCCCTTTTACCTGGATTGCTACAATAGCCTTTTATGACCTCACAGCATTTACTCTACTCCCCACCCCTCATCAAGCTGTTTCTAACAAAGAAGCTAGAGTGATCTTTTTAACCCCTGAGTCAGATCGATTCCTTCCTCCCAAGACTTCCCGCCTCACTCGGAGATGAGAGAAGCTCGCAGTGGCCTGTAAGGACCTTTATGGTCTGGCCCCTTTACTCCTCTGGCTTCATGTACTGCTTTCTACCCACTTCTTTGTTCCAGCTGCTCAGCAGCTCCTTGCTGCTCCTCATGCACTTGGCACACTCTGCTCTCAGGGCCTTTGCCTTGGCTGTTCCCTCTGCCTGAAACGATCTCCTGCAGAGAGCCCCACAGTTCACTGAGACACCTCCAGTCACTGGCTCAAATGTCAACTTCTCCACTAGGTCTGCCCTGAAAATCCTATTTATAACTGCACCCCCACTTCCACCCCATCCTCCTCTTCCCCAGCTTGCTCTTTTCTCCTTAGTACTCACCACTTTCTAACATAGCCTGCAATTTATTTAACTTTTATCTCTTGGCTATGCCTTCTGCTAGGATATAAGCTCCAGGGGGCAAGGATTTGTGCATATATATCCATGTATATATTTTTTCACCACTGTGCCTGGTATATAGTAAGCACTCCATGAATATTTGTTGAAGGAATGAAAATCCCAAGGGCTCTGGAGCCCCGGCCCCATGGAGCTGGTGTGTCAGCCTCTGATGGTTCTACAGCACAGAAATAACTTTCCACTTTTGTCAAGTCAGGTCTTGCTTCTAGCAGCCGACTCCACATCCTGCTAATACAAAGTTGGGAGCTTGGGCTTTGGACTCCAGAAGACTCGATTCAGTCTATCACTCCCCTGGTCGAAACCCTCCAATGGTTGCTCAATGCAATGAAAATAATGTCTAATTTTTCTTACCAGCCAACAAGACTCAACTTAATCTGACCCCTGACTTCATCTTCTTCTTCTCCACATACTGCTCTCCCCATGTTTGCTTCCTCATTAGGGCCTTTGCAGCTCCTGTTCTGCCTGGCTGGGATACTCCTGCCCACCGCAGGGCAGACTCCAATCCTTACAGGACCGTCTCCTCGTTATCAGTTCACCGTCCACCACCTCAGAGAGGTCCTCCTTGGAACCCAACCTAAAAGCAGAGCCTCGTCATCCCTGCCCCAGCGTCACTCTCTGTCTCTTTACCCTGCTTTGCCTGTCTGGTAGCACTTAACAGAATAGTGCATTAAACATCTAATTCTTTGCCTCCCGGGATTGTCTGCCAAAACCGGGAATTGGGAGTTCTATCCACAGGCTCCCATCCATTGTTGGTTGAAGTTTGCCTCCACAGGTCTTAATTCCTTGCCACTTCTGAGTTGTCTGTGGGCCAAGATATCTCCAGGGCCAGAAAACAAAGACGCCAGGTTCACACGTGAGGTGACACGCTCTTAGTGCCAAGGGGTGGAAGCTCCCAGGGAGCAGCTCGACTCAGAGGCATGGCTTAGCTGTGAGAGCACCAGGGGCTTCTGGCACACTTCAATCTCCCCTCGCCCGCGACAGACATGAAGCTTCATGAGAAAAGGGACTTCGTCTCTAGTGGTCTGTTCTTCGTGCCTGGCCTTGGCTGGTACTCAGCTAATGCTGGTTCCATGAACGAAGTGAATTCCTTAGTCTTTCTTTGTGTCTCTTTCCTCACCTGTAAAAGAGACGCAATGATCCAGTTGGTCTTTTAAGGTTGTTGTAAGGGTTAAATCAGATAAAACATGGAAGGTGCTTAGCACAGAAAACACCGCAATAAACTGAGAGCTGTTATGACTCAGCTGCGTGATTTTCATCTCGGGAAGATCACTTACTTCTTCCAGCCCTCGATTTTTAAATAATCATAGTTTTACCTTTCTCCAAGTTAGAATAAGAGCAAAATGCGATGATTTATATGGGCGACAACATTGTATAGATCTACACTGTTATTATCACTCATCTTCCAGCCTTTCGAGTTGCAAGGGTTAGTCACAGCCAAAAAGGCAGGCAAAAATCTCTGTCCTCAGGCAGCTTCTAGTCTAATGAGGGAGACAGACGATAAACAGAATATATGTATGAGGAACTGGCCCTGAATGTGCATGTCCTAGGCAATCGCTTGACCGCTGTGGGCCCCAGTATTCATGACTGGACTAGATCACCTGTCCAATCCTACGGGCTCTGACCTTTTTTTAGATGAACTTAAGTTGAGAAGCTGTCCAGAAAATGAGATTTGCACAAAGACCTGACAGACAGGAGGGAACAAGCTGAGTGTTCTTGTCACATGACTTTGGTTTGTTTACCGCTCAGCATACGCTAACAATGCTGGGACAGCAAACACCTCAGCGGCTCCAGGCATCGAAGGTTTAGTTCCTGCTCCTGTGACACATCCATCCCCACTTCGTCAGGGAGCTGTTTGGTGTTGTCCTCACTCAGGGCCAAAGGCTCTATCAATTGGAATGTGTAAGTTACAGACACATGGACTAGAGGGGACTGGCGAGTCACACACTGGGAATTAAGTGCTCCAGCCTGAAAGGGACACACATCATTTCTGCCTATATCTATGGACCAGTCGTACAGCCTTGCCCAAAGGCAAGGGGACGGGGAACCATAATTCTCCCAGGTACTTGAAAGGGAAGGAAAACTGGATGCAGATGATCAATGGAAATTTCTACCAAACTTAATAATTTGCTTTTTCCACATAATAAGATATCACAAAAATATTTCTAAGATGATCAATATATGTACATCAGTCTTTAAAAAATCTTTCATTATGGGAAATTTCAAGCACACACAAAACAGGATATTATAATGAGCCCCCAGCTGTCCATCACCCATCAACACACCATTTCTAACCACTGAAAAAGTTCCTGTTGTACAGACGAGCTTCCTTTATTTACCCAATCTCCTGGGTTGGATATTTGAGTATTGCCAAATTTTGCCACTACAAATCATACTGCAGCGAACACCTTATTTATAAGTTGTTGTTTGCTTGATTATTCCTATGAGAAAATCCTTTGGTCCTTTTAATGACAACTTCCGACCCACCTTCCTCCCTACCAACTGACTTCCTGGGTCACTGCACCTTCCCAAAACAGCACAGAGTCCCAGGACGTGGGAAAGGAAGGGCCACAGGTCATGTCCAAGCAGACTGTTTTTCTATTTTCAACAACACTCTAGACCTCTAAATATTTCAAGGAAAATATGATTAATACATAATTTACCAGATTTAATTAAAATATAATTTGTGACTTCAGAGTTTAGCATCTCTTAAAAGATTATTTAATAAGAAAATTTTTTAAAAGCTTCATTTTTCTCAAAAGCTTCAACTCCCTGACGCCAATCCCTGAACTGGAGTGAGGGCAGCCTTTGACGGGAAGACACAAGTCCAGGCTTCAGGCACAAGTTCCACGCTCTATAAGCTATGGCACCTCAGTCAAGTTACTGAGCCTCTCTGAGCATCAATTTTTTTCCATTTGTAAAGTGGTGATTCTAACTCACAGGTTTGTTGTGACATGTAGGTAACATGGTGTTTGTGAAAATATCTATGATTGGGTCTAGCATTTGGTGGGAGCACAACAAAAACTTCCTTTCCTTTTTTATTCTTTCTTTCTCTGTATTTCAGGATATACTCAGGACATGAACACGTGATTTTGAACGACAGTGTTTCCTGTTTTAGTTCTGGGTAAGTATGTGTCTTCTTGAGGATACGTCCAGCGATCAAAAAAATTGTTTCAAAATTAGTGTTTTTCCATGACACCAAAACCAAATATTGGAAAATTCTTTCAGGTAAGCCCTTTCTTTGGAAAATTCCCATTCCCTCATTTTCAGCGGCCAAGTGCTATTTACCCCAGGACCCAACACCTTTCAACTTGTTATTTTTAATGTTCATAAATGATTTAGTTCATTTCCTGTGTTCCTCTGCTCACCAACCTGCCAGGAGCAGTCACGTGCCGGCCTTAAAATAACTGCACTGGTAAACAACTGACTCAGATTATTGGTAGGACTTCTGTAATTGTGCTGCATGGTCAACCCAGTTGGAAATGGGCCGCCATGGCTCCTGACTGCCTGCAGTGTGGTTTGGGGTGTGTAAGTGAAGAACAGGTTCAGGAAGCCTTGGAAAGAAGGTGTCCAAAAACTCGAAGAGCCACGCTCACGGTTGGTGAGCACAGAAGGCTCTGTCCTACTCTTGTCATCGCTCCAGAGTGCCTGGCACACCCTGAGCACACAGTAGGAATGAAGAAGTACATGCAGGGGGAGTAGATGCCAGTGGGGGAGCAAACGTTCTCTTCTCCCAAATTCCATTTTGGCCCAATCTTTTTTCAAGACTCTTCCTACATTTCTAGTCATTTTCATCATTTGGGGTTTCTTTGCTTCCATGGTCAAACCTTTCTTTGCATTTCTTACCATACCTGGTAGAGAGACTGGCCCTCCAAGAAGGTTCAGTAAATGTTTGTTGAATGAACAAAAGGCACAGAAGATCTTCTGCAAAAGATATGAGAAGCTACACTTGGAATGTCTTGAGAGAGAGAGACGGACTGCGTGCCTTTGCGCTTCCTTCATGGGTGATTTCTGAGGGCTTCCCCACCAGGTGGGACCCCAGGTCACACTGTGGCACTCTGAGATGTTTCTGCTCATTGTTCATGGCTTTCCGATGTTCAAATTTAATTAAGAAAACTCTAAGCAGCATTCAAATCTGGTTTCTCAGCAGTGATTTTGATGACTTGAGCTGTGTTTTTTTCATCCTCATTGCTTTCAGATATACATAAATCTTTTCTCTCTCTCCATTTTTTTTCCATGTGTGTGAAATGTGATACTTTTCAGTATTCTTGGGTTCTTTTGGAATCCAAGACTTTCCACTTCCTCCACATCTGCTATGAAACCAAATATTGATTAATGTGACCTATAAACCTAACGGTTAAATGGGACCAATGACCAATTCCCACTCTTGGATTTTTTAGGAGTTTCTATCATTTTTCCAGTCTCTCTCTTAACTGTGTTTTTTTCAGTTTATGAAAAGATTAAAGGAAAATATGTCAGCTATAAGGTTCTCAACCACATCTGAGGCTTAAATTCCAAGCCTTCTGACTAACATTAACCCAGGCCATCTCACTAACTCCAAGATAGAAATGTTTCTAGCTTGCCACTTTTGTCCCATAAAAATTACAGTGTGATGTGGAAATATGCAAAATCTAAACATCTCTACAAGATAGTTCCCATTCCTTTGAGAGGTTCATAAATATGACAAAAAATAATTAGCAATAAAATAGGACCATCATTTAGTGATTGCACAGGACAAAAATAATACTTACAGAGGAGAAAAGCGTAACACATAAAGGTCTCATATGCTGACTTAGTTTGGTGAAAAGGATGCCTTAAAAGATGCTTGTGACGAAGGCTAGGAGTGTGACTCTTAAATCATAGTATTATGTTTTCCCAAACAGAGTAGGATATAGAGTCCTCGTGTTACAAAATCCTAAGGGGTGCTATTTCTGTAGAATATGATGAGCCTGAGACCCTCTGTAGTCTGTGCAACATGGAGACTTGAATGCATACGTGCAAACGAGCAGAGTCTTCCTCAAAGTAGCCACCTCCACAGAAAGGCTTAACCCAAAAATATTGCCTTGTTGAAAACTTTGGAATTACCTTAAAGGTCTGTGTTACATTCTTCAGAATGCTCTTAATAGCTGCAAATAATCCTTTGATGGTGGATTTGACATTTGGAAATATTAAAAATCTTTAGGTACCAAATCTCATGTAAATTGCAGAACAACCTAGGGAAGGTCATTTTTTTTTTTTTTTGGTAAAAAAGGAAAGAATTCTGAGGTATTTATATTAATTTTTCTACGTGACTGAAGTGACCCGGAAAGCTTTTCCCAAGGAGACAAGAGACGGTTAAGAGCACAGGAGCCTCAATAGAATAAGCATGTGGCCTTCTAATGACGTGTTTTTGAGGGGAGCAAAGTCAGTTTGGCTGTTTTGTATTTTTCCAAGTCTTATCTTGCTAACATCACATGCACAGTCTACTCTGAGTGCTTCTATTTGTGCGTCAGTCTCCTCGAGGATAACATGGGAAGACTACACTTTAACGAATCTCTTTCTGAGAATGCGTACATTAAGAGATTGAGAGGTTGTGCTGGAGCTTTCAAATAATCTAGATGGAGAATTCTCTTGGAAAGACCTCTTGAGGCAAAGGACTTGATTCCCTACCCCAGGCCCACGGTGAGTGCCTGAACACCAAGTAGTCTACATTCAATATCACCACTTTGCAGAAGGGATGGTGAGAGGGAGCAATTATGAGTTAACGGGACTCCTAAGAAAGCTGCATTTCACACTTCACCTGTTGATTATTAGTGATTCTGCACAAGATTTCCAACTGTGGACAATGTAATCAATCAACTGACATCTTCCTCTTGGTCCTTTTGGTTTGATGATGAATCCAAGGCTAATGTGGTTGAACAGATTGGATTTCCCGGAACACCAGAAACCCACTGCTGCCTTTAGAAGGGAAAGTCACAAACTCAGCAAATAAAATCAGTCTCTGCACACAGTATGATCCTGTCCTCCAACGCAGAAGCCTCCCTATTTCCTATTTGTTTCTGTTGGAAGTAGAATCTGCTGAGGTTAGTCAGAGCCCAGGGGTGGGGCTGGTGGGGTGCAGGTGTCCGTCTGTCTTGTGCTGGTCGGCTATTGTCCTGGTGCTCACAGGCTCATGGGGGGCAGCGCTGAGTGATCCCTTTTATGTCTAGATGGACTTTCATAATGACATCGATGTCTGGCTCTTGAAGCCAGCTTCTTAGGCTGGAGGACTCTTGGTTTACAAAGGCCCAAATAAGAATGGACGACATAGCCTTGGGTGAAGCCACAGAGACTCGGAGGGAAAATGAGCAGGGGATGGGGAGAGAGGAAGACCTGCTGGAAGTTAAAATGTCACCGCGGGCAGAATACTGACTAAAACAAGAATGCTGAGCGCTAAATCATGTTGACCTGGAGAGCGGAGAGCGTTCTCCAAGCCCAACTTTCCTACACATGCAAAGACCCTGCCTTGATCTTCTTAACACACCTAGATAACGGCCAGTTTTCTCAATGGCTTCTTTTCCTTTGACATCTTAGGACCCTTGAGTGTAGCAGAAGCTACAGCAGCCCTCTGGGGTCACAGCACAGAGCTCCCACGGCCAGTATGTGGATTTCATCATAAACAAAGCCAGTGGGACGAGGAACGGGCTCTCGCTTTTTTCCCATTTTCCTCCTTCTCGATTTTGCACACCGTGGAAGGAGATCTGAGAGAATGTTCTCGAATGTTCTCACAATCTATCTCTATGTGTTAATGAAAGTGCACCATCCACTGTCTGGCCAAACTTACCGTCTCTGCTTCGCCCAGCAACAAGGGTGTGGTAGCAGAACAAGCAAAAGCAGAGGGAGACGAGATGGAAGGACTTTCAAAAAACACCTTTTTTTCTTTTTCCTTTTTAAGCTTTATAGTCAGCTGCCTGCCAGGTGGAGCTTATTTGGATAATACAGCACAGATGTACCTTGTTGTACCCAACAGATGAATTCCTGAAAAGCTGCATTTGATAGAATTTTTATATTGAATCACATTTTCCTGCAGGCTTGCCTTATAGTAACAGAAGCCATTATCCACATCTGACTGATCTTCAGTTGGCAGGGGCCGCGAACACTTGAGCATCAAGTTTCTCAGCCAAATCTCTGTGTCAAACAGTTAATGATCTGGAAAGAATAAGCACTTATGTGAGCAGAGGGGACACTACACTTAAAGGAAATTTGGTTGTATTCCTCTGAAAGCAAAGAATCTTTATTGCCTGCTGTGAATTTTCACTCACAGACTCTTAGACCGGGGGGAACATGAGAGATGGTGTGGCCTGGACCTCTCATTGTCTCAGATGAGGAAACTGAGGCCCTGAGTGTTGATTCCTCGGTGACAGCAGGCAACCCTATAATACGAAGGAGAGACTATTCATGCAGAGGTTGGCAGCCTTGAATTCAAGTATTCTCTGCCCAGTGTACTAGCTGCGTGGCTTTGGGCAAGCTATCAGAACTTTCCAAGCCCAGCTTCCCATCTTTAGGTCAGGGGTAGCATTGCCACCTTGCTGGGTTGCTGTACAAATTAAATGAGGTGAGGTATAGAAGGTGAGAACATAGCCTAGGACGCAGGAAGGGAAGGGGGCGTGTGTGTGTCCTCAATTGCCCTTCTTGGGATTATTTGAAATGACATGTTTTTTAAATATGCATTTCTTTTAAAATTGCAAAGGTAACAAGGCTTGTTGCTGAAATTTGAAGAAAGTCAAAGATAATCCAATGAAAAGCACATGGTCCCTTGTCATCCCCCGTCCCCTTCCCTGAGCCCCTTCCCCAAACCTCTTTCTAAAGGAAAGACTGTTAACAGTTTGGTTTGGTTTGTATCCTTCCAGAATTTTTTCTTTACCATCTTTTTAGGTGAAACACATCCTGTACTAAAATTGTCATGTGGAACTTCAAAAAATCTTTGTATCAGTCCACTATTGCCATAAAAATGCGGTGTAACAGAACCACCACACAGGCGTTCACCCATTAGGATTGATTTCTCCCCCGTTCGTCTCAGGGTCAGCCGGCTGGCCCTGCTGACCGCAGCTGGGCTGGGCTCGGCTTGGATCTGGTGGAAAGTTGTGGGTCAGGTCTGCTCCAGGGGTCGGGTTTGGCTCTCTGCTCAGTTCAGCTCTGCTGCACATGTTTCTCATTCTTCTGGGACCAGCAGGACACCCGGGGCACCTTCTTTGCACAGCAGAACTTGGCAGTTCCCTGAGAGATGAGTGGAAACGTGTGGTGTCTCTTAAGGACAGAGCCTGCGAAGGGCTCACAGCTACTCTGCCCAAATTCCGCTGGCCAAAGCGAGTCGCACGGCCAAGCCCTCTGAAAGTAGGGTAGGGAAGTAACTCCATCTCCAGCGAGAGGAGCTACCAGGTCACATGGCAAACGGCATGGCTAGAGGGAGGGGCCACAGTTGGGACCATAGTGCAATCCCCTAGTCCTGGCAAGAGCAAGGCCCCCTGAAAGCAGAGCATGCCCCCTCTCTGCCTAGAGACTACCAACTCTGGGGGCAAGGACCATGGTGGTTCCGCTCATCCTCTACTTCTAGCATCAAATCGGGAGATGATTAGCAAAAAAACAACAACAAAAAATCGATATTCTGTAACTATTTGTTTAGTAAATATTGCGAATCCTGGTCCAGGAGAGTCCAGGAAATAGACACCAGGAATATCAACCCAAAATGTTCTTTGTGTGTATTGAGGAAGCTCTCGTTTCCTCCAGAGCACCACGCGTTCATCAGCGTGTGATGCTGGCGGCCGGCGCTCAGTGACCAGGGCCCGAGGTGGGCAGCTTGCCTTTGAACGGCAGCGGCGTGGCGGTGCCCTGGCCTGGAATTCACTTGTGGTTTCCAACCAACTGCCCTTTATAATTTCTTGTGTTAACAACAGAGATGGTAAAGGGAACATCGCGGGGCCAGCGGGAGGGCGTGGAAAGACCTGTCCCTGCGCCGACAGGCGGGGTCTGGGCGGGGAAGCTGGAAGCCGGCGCCTCTTCTGGACCATGGGGGCTGGGGTCCCTCTCCTCCAGCGCGGGGTGCTGGGGTCCGGCAGAATTGCCTCCACCTCCCTTGACTCCCCTCCCCCACCCGCTCAGGTGTGTGCCTGCGGGCCCGTCCGTTCCTCTGTGTGTGTTACTTAACCTTATCTTTCAGATAATCAGAGTGTATTTGTATAATTAGCCTAATTGTAGGTAATTGTGTGTCAGCACTGTGTAATTCTGAAGCCTAGCCTCAGACACTGGCACAATCTGGAGGCAGGAGTGACTGTGCACACAAAGCAGCCACTCGATCCTTCCTCCCATCCGGGGAGTTTCCCTTTCCAGGTGCCGGAGAGGAAGACCCGACCTCTGTAAATCCATTCTCTGCAGAGAAAGGCCGCTGGCGGACACGTTTGAGAAAACAAGGGCTTTGTAAAGAGCCTTGGGATTTGGCACTGGAAGCCACCGCCGTGTGCAGGGGCTGCCTGTTGTCTCTGGAACTGGCCGAGATTGTCCCTCCTGCGCTGAGCAGCAGGAGGGCCGAAACGGCCCTTTTACGGCTGATTCCCTTGCCCCCGGGGCAGTCTCTCCGAGGGTGATTTGAACTGAGGCCTCTAGGTGCCCGCCTAAACACAGGCTAATTAGACTGAGTTTGGGGGTGATGGGAAGGCCTCTCCTCTCCCAGAGCATCTCTGATATCAGCCTGACCCCAAATGCCATCGTCCAGGCCTTAGACTGGTTGTAACAGGGGCCATGCATTGAGCGTTTTAACCCTGTCGGGCCAGGCTCTGGGCTGAACACTGATCCACATTATCTTCCTGAACTGTGACACTCCCCGTGAGGGAGGTCACTACTGTTATCCCCATTTTACAGATGATGGAGCTGAGGCCCCCAAAAGTGAAGCAAGCTGATGGAAGTCCCACAGCCAGTGAGCAGTTTCACAGCAATTGAGTCCGCATTCTCCTGAGCCCAGAGCCCTTGCTCACAGCCCTTCCTTTGAGATGAGGGCTGCCCCTCAGTGCACCGTCACCGTTAACATCTACTCACGGGCTTGCTCTCCTGTCTGCGTGCGGGGTGGCGGGTATTAAGCAAGGACTGGTGTGAAGGGGCAGGGTACGCAGCTGAAAGGACGTGAGGGTGCTGTTGACCACTGGGTAGAGGTCCGAGGAAAGGATGGGGTAGAGCATTGAAGGGGAAGGTGATGAAGGGAGAGGAAGACCAGTCGTACCGGCAGCCAGACTTGGCGTCGTACGTGCAGCAGAGAATCGCAGCCTTCACCAGAAAGTCAGCTTCACTGGGCAGCACTGCCGTCTATCCCGCCAGCTCTCAGAAAGTCCTGGCATGCCAAGAGACGCTCCACAGATACTAGGTAGCGGCTGGAAACTCCGGGTGGCGTGAGAAACAGATTCCCATGTCTGCTGGGTCCAAGGGGTCATGAAAATGAATGATGCTGACCAGATTCACAACAAGCACAGCACCAAAGTAACAAATGCTGACAGGGACGAAGACCCAGAGAGTATGTGTGTGACTTCCCAACGTCTCAAGTCTAGTGAGGAGCAGAAGTCAATGGCACCCCCAGTCTCCTGCCGCCCTGCCCAGTGTTTCTTCTGCTACCACTGCTGCGTGAGCTCACAGATGTGTATTTCCTCCTCCACAGTCCCACATTTCTTGAATTTAATCCACTGCTCTCATTTTACAATGGGGAAAGCAAGGTCCAGAGAAGGAAAGGGACTTGCTTGCCCAGGATCACATAGCTGATAAGTAGCACAGGTTTCCTCACTGTTCACCTAGGGTCAAATATACCCAGGAAGCACCCTGTGGGCAGCAAAAATAATGGGAGCTTTAGAAGGCTGTTCTCCTCCCAGGAAATCGGGACATGGTTTGAATTGTAAGTGGGAAAGTAAAACAGTTAAGACAAAACTTGGGGGACAGGCCCAGTGGCGCAGTGGTTAAGTTTGCACGTTCCACTTCGGTGGCCTGGAGTTCACCAGTTCGGATCCCAGGTGCGGACATGGCACCACTTGGCCAAGCCATGCTGTGGCAGGCATCCCACATATAGAGTAGAGGAAGATGGGCATAGAGGTTAGCTCAGGGCCATTCTTCCTCAGCAAAAAGAGGAGGATGGGCAGCAGACGTTAGCTCAGGGCTAATCTTCTTCTTCAAAAAAAAAACAAACTTAGATTTACATTAAAGAGGGTTGCCTCACAGCATCAGAGAATGTTCAATCTGGAAGGGCCTTTACAGCAAAGGATCCACCACCCTCACACTACAGAGGAGGAAGTGGACACCCAGAGGGATCCTGAGAAATATTTTTGTCATTTACATTATGCCACCATCTCCTCAGTGTCTTTCGGAAACCAGGGAAGGTGAGACAAGGAATGAAGCTAGGTAGACAGAGGGAGGTCCTCACCTCTGCAGTGGGTGGTCCTCCCTCTTGCCATGCCCTTCCTCTGGAGCACGGAGGGAGGAGGCATCGCCAGCACGGAGGGAGGAAGGTGTCATAAAAGGACAACAGCAATAGATGATACCCGACATCTTTATTTCTGCACGAAAGAGCCAAGAGTTCCTCCGCGCAGAGGGTTCTCTTCAGTGCTTAAGATAAGGGAGAGGTTCCGGGAAGGCAGAGCCTTGAGCTAAACTTTGAGAAGGAAATTAGGGAAGGAGGCAGGTTTGTGGAAGATGCTCGTACCAGCCCTCCTGCCTCATATACTGTCAGCTGGAGTCTTCAATGGAGAGACCTGGGCAAACTCAGGAGTCAATAAGGCCAACTGGTACACAAGAGAGGGAAATGGGGAGGGCCTGCCTCATCTCTTTGTCAGACCCAGTGATTTTAGCAGGACTGGCATTTTTTGTTCAAGAGAAGTTAAATTTTTTAAAAATTATGAACTAATTACATTTTTTAAAGATGCAGTGTAGTGAAAAACCAGAAACAAAATCCCATGTCCGAGGTCAGATTTGGCTGCTGGCCTGCCGCATTGGAAACTCCGATTTCAGGTATAGCTGAGCTGACCCATCAGGGCAAAGGCTAAGTCCTGGGTGGTGAGTCAGGACAAAAGAGCAAGACGTGTGGGAGGTTGATCCGGAGCCTCTGCAGACAGTCAGATTGTTTCGAAGCTCCAACTCTTCTTTCCTTCCAGGAGGAAGATACAGTGTCTGTGCCAGAGACAGTGGTGTTGCACAGCAAAAGCACTGGCTCGGGAGACAGGAGTTCTAGGGTTGGAGCCTCCAGCTCTTGATTCAATGACCTTGGGCAGATCATTCCCCTCTACGACCCTCCCATCTATAAGGTGAGGCGCCTCGCCCTGCCTTAACCACCTCATGATAATGCTGTCAAAGTGCTTTGTAATCTGTAACATGCTGTGCAAGCAAGAGGGAGTCTTCAAAGTCTGCGCATCAACTTTTGATATGAGGAAATGGTGATATAATGGAAAAAGCACAGATTTGGAGTCAGATAGAATGTGGGTTCAAATTCTAGATTCCCCACCACCAGCTGCACTGCCTTGAGCAGGGTTTCTCTGTCTTGAGGCTCAGTTTCCTCATCAACAAAATGGGATAGAAGTGTTTCTCCATTTAATGCTGCTGTGAGGATTAAATGAAACTCTGTGTGCAAATAATGCGCAGAGTACATCAGTGGGTACTTGATAAACATATTTCCTTTCTAAATATATAATTAGAATACATTGACTCAGAAGGGCACGACATTATGAGAGAGAATTAGTGATTAGTAACTTTCCCTATTCTCAAAGGATACGATGGCAAACAAACAGAGAAAAAGAGATTTAGTAGATCAAAAAAAGAAACCTCTGAGAAGGAACTGAGAGGACGTAGAAGGCTGTGGGAAGGCAGTGAGGAAAGCTTTAGCCAGGAGGGGATGTTGGACTTGGTCTCTGGAGCATGAGAAGGCGCTCAGGAGGTTTGAAACGCAGGATGGGAAGAAGCCTTCTAAGCAGGGGGACAGCATGGACAAGGCCCTGGAAGAGAGATGGATCAGGCTACATCCACAAAAGAGAAGGGTCGGGCACCCACAGCATCTCCAGCCTGGATCCTGGGGTCACAGAAGGGAGCAGGATGACCAAAACGGTGGCCAGGACTAGTCTGCCTTTCTCAGGAGTTTGCTTTATTCTGTAGACCATGGGATACCATCCAAAGGTTGGAACAGGAAGAAACATGGTCAGACTTACTATGTAGGAAGAACCTTCTGGCTGGAGCATGGAGGATGGATGGGAGAGGAGTACACTGGAGGCAGAGGGACCCGTTAGGAAGCTGTGGAGAGAGGGTGGTGGGAGTGAGGCATCAGGGAAGGCTGATAAACAGGTCAACCACTCATGCTGGACTTGACTCATACCTCTGTAATACACAGAAATCTGGGTATATTATTTCTGGGAGAAATATTTCTTTTTTCCAACTGGACCACCTTTTGAAGCCATTATTATTCTGGTCATTGAAGGAGAATGTAGGAGGCTATAATTGGCTTCCTGAGTAACAAATTTTTATTATTAAGAAATAATAGTATGTAACTTCAATATGTTATGTTCCATCATTCCAAAATAAAGTCAAATGATTTTATTTTACTATGAAACTTAAAGCAATCAGGCACCATTAGCAATACCAAAAGGGAATATATTAAAGTGTAATATTAAAATGCTAACATCTGTTCTGGTCTCAGGCTTTATTGAACTTCCCAAACTTTCAGATGAAGAAACGTCAAACTTAAAGTGAAAATACCCTGAATGAATAAAATAACTGTCTCCTTGGCAATTCTGGAAGAGAATGGGAGATGTTACATCTTCAGGGAGAGAGAATAAGAGAAGAGTTAAAGAGATTTTCTTCACTGGGTATATGAAGGGCTCCATTTAGGATTGGTCTGTGCTGCATGAATTAATTTTGTTTTAGAGGAAATTACTTTGCCCACCTAGTTCTTAGGTTCCATTTCCCAAGCTGTAGTGATCAAGAGTCCAATACAAACAGATGGCCACTGAAATGGGGTAATTCAGGAGGGTTTAATGAAGGGCTTATTACAAAATCTGAATAGTATTAAGGAAAACCAACAAGAGACAGCGAAGTACTTTACTTCTAGTAATAGCCTGGGGCCCAGGAGCTGTTACTACCCCTAAGTGCAAAGGGGCAGGAATGGGTTGATTACCAGAACCCAGAGAGACCTGTGACTCCAGGAGAGGGTCGTAGGATGAAAGCCATGGCTTTGGTAGAGACATGGCCACTGCGACCCCATGATCTGATGGAATGGGGACTTGGGGAATGAACACTCCCAACTCACTCTGCTCTCTTCCATCCACCTCCCAGAGTTTCCTGTGGGTACCTCTCATTGGCCAGACCCAGCTGGAACCCAGAACACAGGGGAGCCCGATGATGGAGTTCATGAAGGTCAGCCCCCCTGAGCATAAAGCCAAGTGGGGAAGGGTGGTCTGGAGGGGCAGACATAGACTCTCCAGTGTCTGGGATGCATGAGCTGGTGATAGCAGCATGCCGAGGAGGTTGTTGGTGCGGTCAAAAGCTTAGGTCTGCAGTTACCCTATATTTCTCAGCTTTGCCACTCATTACTTTACTATCCATGGCAAGTTTTCTCACTTATGAAATTTTTAAAAAGAACCTACCTCCTAGTGTCAGTTAGCGGACGAGATGAGATGCTGAGCTTAGATGGCTTGGCACAGTAACTAGCCTGTGGTACTGAGACTTATAAGCCTTTGTCCCCTTGTCACATTTGAGATTGTTCATGCTCTTGGGTTGAGGGGCAGGGCTGTCAAGATATTGCTAAGAGGAATTTTAGGTAAACACATAAATTTTATCATTCAAGATTCAGCTCACAATCTGATCAACAAGAAAGAATACCAAATAAATAACCAGATAACCTTGGAGGGTGAACTTCATGTTAATGGGATAAGGTATTTGTTATCAGGAAATGCCTTTGTGGACCCCACAAAAAAACTTTACTTTTTTTCTTTTTATTTGGACCTAACCTACCTGAAACACAGACTTACAAAGGAGAATTAGGGAGGATATTTGCTAAATGAATCAATTATCTGAGAACTTATTGTATGCCAAGGACTCCATGGGTGCTCTACAAACATTACTTCACTTAATCCCCACAAAACCCGGTGAGGTTAAGTATGATCATCACCAGTGGATGAAGGGAAACAGACTCCATGTCCTAAGGCATCTTCTCCAAGGTCACAGGTCACACTAAGAACGGAGGAGCTGAGATTCAGGTGCAGATCGGCCTGACTTCAAGGCCTCACTCCTCCTTGTGTCAGGCTGAATAATCAGAAAATGCCCAGCCGCAGGACCACATACACACAGTGATGCCAACAGGGTCTGATTGTTTTCAGGATCACTTCCTATCAGCTCTTTCATTCATCTCCATAAGTTCCCTCACTTCTTTTGACCATGAAATCTATGAACATCAAGTTGTGGGGAGAGCACAGCCTTTTGTATGAGACAGTCTGAATTTTGAATTCACCAGTTTCAATTTTCCCGCCATGAAGAAGGCATCAACCTTTCTGTTTGTCTTCTGTACAATGGAATAAAAATAGCTACCTGAGAGGATAGTTGTAAGGACTGAACCGGATAAGGCATAGACAAGAATTTATCACAGCGCCTGGGACAAATGTTAGGAAGAGGAAATATTAGATCCAAAATTTCCTTGAGTCCAAACAAGATCAGCTCTTCAGAAGGATCCTGATATCCTGGTATTTGAGTAGTCTTTCCCATAGACAGAGTGGGCTGGTATAACTAACTGACACTCTGAGGGTATTTGAGACTGAGCAATAAAGGTCTTCCGAGGCGCTAGAGTCTGGGAATTCATTTGGGTTAGTTAATATATTGTTTTCTCATCATTCTTTAGAGCTGCTATGAATCTTTGCTTTGAATGTTCACCCCTTAATCTTTTCCTAGCCAAGAGTTGAAGGAAGAACAGAGCTAAACTGTATTTTCTCCAGTGGAATGTAAGCTTCACAAGGGCAAGGACATTGTCTTTCTTGTTTCCTGCCATATCTCCAGCTTCTAACTCAAAAGAGACACTCAGGATGGATTTCTTTGTGGTGAACGAATGAAAATGTTTTGAAAAAATGTGTTGAAAAATCAAGACAACTCTTGGAACCATAGCAGTTGAGAATTTCCCTGTTTACAGTTCCCAAAAATGTATGTGGAAATTTTATACTCTTTTCAGGAGTTTAAGGAGCTATGTCCAGAGATAATTGAGTCTTTCTGAAATTGTCTCCAAAACTTTGACCCTGACGCTTATCAGAGATGCGCTTGTGGACGTGCCATCTGGGGAGCAGAGACTTGGGCCTTGGCTTCTGGGGTCCTGACTCCCCAGGGATGGAGAGGGGAGCACTGTTCAATGTGTGAGACTGCCACTGGGTCTGCTGGCTCCAGCCCGAGGGAAGAGTCCTGGCTCAGTCGTTAGACCACACCCCTCTCTGAGCTTCAAACCACCTCGCTTTTGTGCAAATTAAGTTTTCAGTTTGCTAAAGATCATACTCTGTGTTTCACCCGAATTGACAGCTTAAAACCTTGCTGTTTGTTTTTAATCTAGTCTGTTGTAAAAAAAAGATTGGATTCAGGTGAATGGATTTGGTTACCAATTCATCACATTACAGGTATTGATTGCAAATTACTACCCCTTAGCATCTGATACCCTGAAGATGTTTAAATAGGCACTATCTCATTTCTCCAGGGGGCTAGCATTCCACAGCAAATGTATTTTTGAACTAGGTGCTTCCCAGATAAGCAGCATCTGAAGCGTATTTAACGAGAGTCATTTTATTTTTATTTTAGCAACATGAAACAAAGTTAAGAGGTCTTTAAAGGAAAAATAACCCACTGAAAATCCCCACCCTACGTTTTTTCTTACATCATATTCCCTTCTAAAATTTGTTCACTTACATGAATATTTTACATAATTAAAACTCATTCTGTTGTAAACTTTATTTCTCTTTTTTCCCTAATCTTATGCTGTAAATATCTTTTATGATCCTAACTGTACCTTAGGATCCCAAGTGTACCTTAACCTACCCATTCCCCCTGTGATGGACAAGTAGGTTGTTTCTGCTACTACAGGTAAAAGTAAAACAAAATGTTAATTCAAAGTCTAAAAAAAATTATTCTGTTAAATTACTTGCGAAGGCTAAATATACAGAAGAGGAATTGCTGTGCCAAACGGGAAAGGTTTGAAATTTGATAGCCCTCGGATTGCTAATGTTGTTCTGTTCATCTGGCCTTCTAGCTTGTTGCCTTGTTTCTCCCTCACTGCTCCATTGCTATCCTATGGGTAGACATTACTCAGGTTCAAAACATCTGCCACTGAATACACATTATTAATGTTTTCCCACCTCTAGTTTGCCTGAGTGAGGAGATACATTGTTACGGAGTTAAGCCTCATGTGTTACATCGGACGGAATAACCTAGCCCATGCTGACTAATACACATATGAATTTGTCTAAACAAGTTCTCAAGGTGTATTTGGAGGATCAAAGAGTATTAACATTGTTAATGACGCTTGATATGTGTCCTGGTTCCTCTGGTGCTTCAAATACACTGTATAAAAACACTTGAAAACCCAGTGACTTAGCACGACCATCATTTAATCTCATAGAGCTGCTGGTCCACACATCTAAGTTGGGCTCAACCAGGCTGACTCTACGTGACTCTCATCCTCCTCCCAACAGCATAGGTTAACCTAGGTATGTTCTTAAGATGGTGAAAGCATCAGAGGTCACACTCAACTACACAAGCACTTTTCAAGCCCCGATTTTTATCATGTTTGCTGATACCGCATTAGTCAAAACAGTTCACACAGGTGAGCCTAAAGTCATTGGAGGGAAATGCACCACCTCCAGAGGGTGGGACCAAGGAGAGGGATGAAGAATTGGGATGGGTCATTCAATCCATCAAAATACGTAGCGCCATACTACTTCCCAAAGGCTGTACCCGATTGCTTTTCTCCTGTAACCGTAAGTGGCGCACGTTCGCACACTCTCAGGAGCCCTAGTTGTTGTCACTGATGTTTTCTTTTTGTAAATTTTATGGCTGTAAAATAGTATCTCTGTGTTACTTTACTTTTTATTTCTTTAAATAGTATAAAGAGAAACATTTTCCCCATGCATTGGAATGCTTCATTTGCACTTCAGTGGGGACAATTCTGAAATGAAAAATGTCATTCTCTTTTTTCAACTTCGCCCTTGTAGCTGGCTGTTTGAATGGTGCAGTTATACAATGGGAGAATTGCAGTTTTTCTTACTGCTGAACCCATCTGTGGCCACAAATGCTGTTTGATTGGCTCCATTTCAACTTTTTAAGAACTGATCTGATCAAGAGGTGACCTCTAGGTGGGCTATTTCACCAGGGGTGACCCCTTAGCTCTGAGCTCTTTGAAGCAAAGTTCATAACCTTCGTCTTTATAGAGACACTGATAGTTCCTGACACGTGTGGAATGGGATAAAATGGAATGATCTGGACCGTCTTGGCCTTGCCTAAGTTTATAAAAATATATTTCGGTTAATTCTGAGCTCTTAGAACGCCAGTCCTCATTCATTTACCTGAAACAACTGTTATCGAGTTCCAAGTGTCATAGTAGGAGAAATCCTTTAACTCTGCTGGAGAACTTCCTTTCCCTACAAGATTCTGCTTCTTTCCCGTAAACGTTCTGCAGTGCTTGGTGAAGACCATCACAAATACGGAAGTGTGGAACTAACTCACCTTACAGCTTAGACAATGATTCTCCCTACATTTCTGGCTACAAACCAATTTCCAGCCTGTTCACTTTCCTAACAACTAGACCCATATATCCAGCTATCTGGATTTTGGTAGCTGGATATTCAGCTACCTGATATTTTGACTTGAATGTCTAACAGCCATTTTATACCTAACACATCAAAATGGGGCTCTTAGCTTTTCCCATTTTAGTAGATGACCAGACCATTCTTCCATTTGCTCAGGATGGAAACCTTGGGGTCGTATGTGACTCTACTCCTTCTCTCGTGCCCCATATACAATCCAATATCAAATACTCTCATCACTACAACCACTGCGACTACCTGAGGCCAATTACAATGCTTCTCACCTACAGTAACCTCCAAAGGAATCTCTTTGCTTTCATTCTTGAGTGCCCCCAACTCTATTCTTAACACAGCAGCCGGAGTCATCCTTCTAAAACCTAAATCAGATCATGCCAGTCTTTGCTCAAAATCCTTCACCAGCTTTCTGCTTTACTCTAATTTAAAGCAAAAATCCTTAGAGTGGAGAGAGACATTATCCATGTCCCTCTTCCATCTGCTGGACACCGTCTCTCACTTCTTTCCTCCTTCCTCACACCTCTCTCGCCATATTGCCTCCATGTGGCTCTGTCAACATTCCAGGGATGATTCTGCCTCAAGGTTTTTGGCTCTTGCTTGTTCCTTGTCTGTTCTCCCGATACCCACCTTCATTTCCTTAACGCCTGTTGGGTTCGAGGCCTTCCCTAACCACGCTTAGGGTCCCTGTGTTTCTCACCCTACTTTGTTTTTAAGCACAGCACCATCCCATCTGATTCATTGTATGTTTACTTGTTCGTTGTCTGTCTCCCTCTAGATTGTCAGCTCCACGTGGCAGAGACATTGCTTGGTTCACTACTATACCTTCAGTTCCTAGCTCTGGTGTACAGTACATGCTCAGTTAACGTCTGGAGAAAGAAAGAGTGAATGAATACGTTGAAATTCTTCAGTGAAATACTACTTCCTGGAACTTTTAGTTCTCCTCACACAAGCCCTATGGAAATTACTTGATTGCCTGCATAAACAGATAAGGAGAAAGGCATAGCTCAGTTAAGTTTCTATTCAGATGAGTTCCACGACTCATGTCAGCATCGGGCTTGGTTTGCAGATATTTAAAGGATTCATTTACTCAGAGAGGTCACTCCCCTCTCCTACCTTCTTGAATTCTAAGAACTTCTTTGTGACTAATGGAGGCAGAAACTTTTTTCTGAAGTTCCTTGTTGAGTAAAGTATCATCATAAAGTCATGGAGTTAGCACCAAAGAAATTGCTAAGAAAGGACTTTCATAGCCATCTATGCACACAGCAACCGTGATAACACAGTTGAAGGAAGACCGGAAAAGCAACTAAAAGTTCCTGGGATAAAATATGGCTGGAAGGGCACACATCTGACATGAATGACTGAATGAATGAATGCACAAATCATGATCAAGTGATTTATTGAATGGCTGTTTCTTTCATATGAGAAATGTCTATGATGTTTTAAATTATACAGTGTTGACCAAGAATCCCCCATTTCTTCCCCACCCCACTCGTCATCCTCCAAGCTTATGTTCTCCAAAATAATATTCTCTCCATTGTCCCCAAGCTGTTCTTCCTGCTCTCTACTCTGCTTGAATACTTATACTCCACTCTCTACCTCACCCTACTCACCCTCTAACTTAGACATCATCTCCTATACACATTGGAGGACTGACGGGCCTGGACCTCTTCTGGGTTGGGGAAGCTGTGATTTGATTTGGCTACTGAGTTGGGACCAGAATTGACTTATGTCACTTCCAGGTGACAGCATTTCATTGGTAGTTCAAGAGCCTGCTGAGCTACATTCCCTCTGTCATTGCTGCTTGCTCCGTTAGCTCAGGTCCCCTGCCAACCTGCAGTGGACCTGCAGAAGGAGCGAGAACAAACCCTTGTTGTCTGAAGCCATTGAAATTTGTGAGTTGTCTTGCACGGCAGAGTAACCTGGCCTGTCCTGACTGAGTCTCGGGATGTGTGCTCATCCTAGGTCCCTCCTCAGCATTATGGACTTTTCCCATCTTTACTGTTCACTCCTCTTTACTAACTGGGTGTGGGTTATGTTTATCATGTTCACTATGACATCCTCAGTTCCTGGGACAAAATGTGCTCAATGAGTATTTGTTGACTTGGCTTTTATATTTTTACCTAAACATCTCTGAGGGTTTGAGCTGATGAAGAAGTGGCAATTCTGCGAAATTCACAGGTAATAGAAAGCCTCAGTTTGATCCTTGATTCGGATTGGATCTTCACCTGCCTGGTTAACCAAAACCAAACTGGCCAGAAGCAGATTCTTCTTCTCTCCTCTCCATGAAATGTCTGCTTTTGGGAAGAGATAGGGAGTCCCAACACAGACACAAAAACCTAGAGGAGAAGGTTGGAATCTATTCCTGTTCAGCAAGCGGTGAAGGACCACAGACTGGCTCCAGAAGTGACGAGCAGAGCGTGGCTTTGCATGAAAGTCCTCCCCATCTGGGGAGTTCAGGCAGAATAAAGGGTGACCCTCAGCCTGGTGAAATCTCAGAGCCTTCCCAAGAGGCAGAAGGAGCAAAAACAAAGTAGAGACGCCAGCTGCCAGCTCATCTGAGAGACAGCTTTGCTAACAACCTTGACGACACACAAATGAGAGAAATGAAACTTAATTTATAAACCTAGAGATGACAAATGGCAGGATTGAGACAGGTCAATTACCAAACATGTGTCCTTTCTCCCTCCCTGTCTCCCTCTCTCTCCCTCCCTTCCTTTCTTCCTCCTCCCTTCCTTCCTTCCTTCTGCAAATATTTACTGAACAGATATTGTGACAGACACTTTGTATGAAGAGAGGAAAATAAGTCACAGTTAAATAAGGGAGACAGACAAATAGGAAACATCAAAACAACTTTACAAGAGCAATTAAGTGGGAACCACAGAAAATGAAATCACTTGGGAAGGGACCCCAACCAGCCTGGCGGGTCTCAGCTTTCCCTGTGCATTCTCTGTTGTGGCAGCTTTCATCCTAATGAAATTCAGGATGGAGGGCCAGCGTGTCGGAACCAGCAAAATGTGGTGATTCCCCCACCCTGACCCCGCTACAGCCTCACCGACACGACGCCAACATGGCAGGCTCTTTCCCTTTGTACTCAGTGCTCCCCCCGCCTGAAATGACCACTTTTCCAGCCTCCTGAGGCTGCTTCCTTCTTACCCAGGCCTCTGCTCCAGGACTCCCACCTCAGAGAAGGCCTTCCCGACAGCCCTTCCCGCGCACACTAAATTTTCTTCCTGCGCGTCTTCTTTTTCTTCCTTATCACAAGCAGTCATAACTTTGCTGACTCGCTTGTTTATTAAGTGTTCCCCAGACCCGAGTTGAAAGTCCATGAGGACAAGAAACCCGTCAGTTTTGGCCCCTGTCATATCCCCGGTTCCTGGAATAGGACCTCGGGCGTGAAATGCCCTCAATAAATAAATAAAATGCCCTACTGACTGACCAACTGACCGACTGACTGACTGACTGAACGAATGAATGAAAAAATGAAATAGACCAGAAGCAGGGGTCTGTCTGATTAGACGGGCATGAATCAAGCTCAACAAGGTCGAGTGAAGCAGGGAAGGGCAGGTGGGTAGCTCAGGCCTGGGCAGGAAAGCCCTGGACTCCAGGAGGGCCAGTAGTAGGGATCCAGGCAAAGGGATGGAAGACTGAGGCAGAAGAGTGGGTACCAAGTGGTCGGGATCTGGCCTGGGGGCTGAGTTGAGTTCACAGATCCAGGTACCCAGCAATGAGAACAAGCTCAGTGGACCCGAGGCCTCCTGCCCAGGACCTGAGTTCATCTACAGCAGACAAGCAGAGCCAGGAAGGGCCTGGGGGGCAAGAGGGGTGATACCTGACCAGCCTGGAGCACAGGGCTTCTGAGGGGCCAGCCCCACTCACTCTCAACACCGACAGCCTTGGCTCGGCCAAGCGTGGCTAGCTCTTTACTATACCAGCATGACGAGAAGTGACGAGGCTGTGACTTTAGTCTGTATGTATAAAAAAAGAACAGATTTTTGCAGGCACACAGATATTAGATTTAATCCCAGCTCCACCACTGACCAGCTGGATAACGTAGGAAAGTCTACTCAACTTCTCTGATCCTTGGTTTGTCCAGGTGTGACATGGTTGTACCAGCACTGAGCTCTCTGAGTGTTTTAAGCCTAAGAGAGACAATGATGTAACCCACTTAGCATAGTGCCTCCCCTCTGGCAAGCACACAGCAAACGCACGCAGCTTTGTAGGATGAGTGTTCCACAAGGGAACATGGTTTGTGCTTGTGTGCCGCGGTGGATGTGGAACAGGGGTACCCGCTGCGCTCCGAGGCCGGCCCCCACCCAGCTGCCCCTCCCATCCTCATGCTCCTGTAACGTCCCTCCCTGAACACACGCTGGCCCTGCGACCTCAGCCAGCAGAAGGCAGAAGTGACAGACACTGTGCCGGCTCTGAGCCTGAGCTTTAAGGACTGACAGCTTCTGCCTTCGGGAGCTCTGGGCCACCACGTGTGAAGTCCAGCTCGCCCGTGAAGAGAAGGTGCAGAGACTGCAGAAAGGGACAGGCCCTGGGGCAATGGGGAGGGATGGGCCTGCCCGCCCCAGGGTCCCAGCCTCCCTGCCAGACATGGGAGCAACTTGTATTGGATGTTCCAGGTGACTTTTGCCCGGCCACCATTTGCTTCCAGCTGCGCGACAGCTGAGCCCAGTGGACCCACAGAAATCTGAGCAATGACAAAATAGTTGTTATTTTAAGCCACTCGGTTTTGTGGTGGCATGTTTGGTTTCCTCTCGATAGACAACGACAACACAGAGGCCCCTAAGGGGGAGCCATCAGGAGCTGCTTCCTCTTGGCTCTGGCCTGCCCACAAGTGAGGACAGAGTGCTACACGCAGGCGCGTTCCAGCATTCTGTCCACACTTGCCAGCCGTGCTGGCAGGTCTGACTAATCTGACAAAGCCTCTGTCTGGTCTCCAAACTCGCACCCGGGGCACTCTGAGCCCGTGGCCTCTTCCAGGTGGACAGGCGGCGGCCCCACCCGCGGGCTCTGGCTGCAGTCTGCAGCGTCGCTTCCCGGCCTGGAGAATCTCTGGGAGCAGCAGGGGACAGCTCAGGGATATGTCGCAGATTGCTCCTGTCCAGCAACTGGACAGTCAACCTGAGCCTGAGGGACTCTGCTGAGACGAAAACCAGGTTGTCAGCTAGGGCCAGCCGGCGGTGGTTACATTTCCGCCCTCAGACAACGGGGCGAGTATGGTGGTGGGGGGCCCTTCTGAATGGCTGCCCAAGCCCATGCTGCTGAAAAGGCAGTCGGGGCCCTGTTGTATTCACCAGGCAGCAATTACACTCCAAGTGCCAGGGGACCAGACGCCCAGTGTTTGCTCCTGTTGGGCAGGTTTAATTTCATCAGGGTCACGGGGTCGCCCAGAGCAGGCAGTGGGGCCAGGAAGAAGCTGCGAGGCGCCTGCAGCCCCCTTTCTGTTCTCCTCTGCCTTGGCCTCTGAAAATGGTGTCCCTCCCACCCCGGCACTCGCCACTCAGGGGTTGTCAGCAAGGAGACAAGCTGAGCGCTAGAGACAGAAAGACAGACAGACAGAGGGCTGGCCTCAGATTCTTAAAGGGCCAAACGCTGAAGTGAGGAAGCCACTTTCAATCGTTGTGGGCGGGACAGAGAACCACTAAGATAGAGTTTGATGGTTTAAAAAGTTTATTCTGACATTGAACGTCGTCAGTTCAACACATACTTCTGTCACACACCAGCTGTGTGGCCTTTGGGGGGTTTATTTAAACTTTCTGGGTCTTTATTTTCTCATCTGCCCAATGGTAATATTAATGGCATCAGTTTCAAGGAATTGCCATTGAGAGAGTTGAATGAGACAGCCATGTTAAGCACCAGCACAGGGCCTGCAAACAGTAGGGGCTCAATAGATAGTGATTGTTTTTCTTAGTAGTAGTGACAGTACCATCCGCCCGCCCCTGCCATCTCCTGGGGAAAATCTAGTCGTTCTTCCATCCCCAGGAAGCCCTTCTGGACTCCTGCTGCCCTGGAAGCGTCCAGACTCCCTCCTGCAGCCCGGCTTTGGCCCACCACTGAGCTCCTCACGCTGTCTGTGATGGTTTCCTGACAGCACTCACCTCGTACTGGGGAGAGTTCTCAACACTTCCCGTGTAGTGAGTCAGTTAGTCCTCGCAACAGTAACACATACAGTAAGACTAACATAGTATTTCCCCCTTTACAGATGAAACAACCCAGGTGCAGAGAGGTTGGGAAATTTGCCCGAGGTCACACAGTAAAGGCTGGAGCAGGCATTCTACCAGGCTGGCTGACTCCGGAGCCCACGTGGTGCACTGCCTCCATTTGTTCTCATCCATCCCCCACCCCCTCGACACCCGCCCCCGCCCCCACGCCCAGCGTTAGACTGAGGGCGGAGACGGCCTTCCTCGTTTTCGTGCTGTCAGTGCCGCGCACATCACCCACCCCTGGACGGGACTGTGTGGAGGTTTCTTGAACTTAATGGCATTCAGGCTGCACTGAGGCTCATCTCTGGCCGGGCTCAAGAACTTTCTTCAATCCACCCTGCACCTTGGAATTCAGATGAGACGTTAATGTTGCTTTTCCCCAAAAGGTTATCCTTTATATGTTGTCCTAACCTCACATCTTGATGAGGGCAGAGTGTGAGTCCTCTCACTTAACACATAAATTAAAACATAAAAACTGGACAAGTCCATTACTGCAGGAGTTCCCGGCGATCAATTCCGGTGGATCACGCCAGAACAGAAGGAAAGCCGCTGCACACGGAGGTGGCCGGGTCTGCCTCTTCTCCTGGTTCCCCAGCACATCCCTTCCGAGGGCCCCCCTCCCGGGGGACTGTTTGCTCTGCACGCACGGGGGGAGCCCTCCAGTCTCAGCACAGGGACGCTGTAGGACGTGCCAAGCGAGCCGAGCGGAGCAACGATCTGGCTGTGTTCTCAACCCTGCCGCTTTCAATCTAGGTAACTTTGAGCAAGTTCACTGACACACGTAATGCGGTGCTCGTCCTGGGGGAATGTGAAGTCGAGTAGAGTTGTGTTTGTTTATGAAATGGGGTGATAATCCATATTTCCTAAGGCCATGGTGAAGGCTGAGTGATATAGCACCTCTGAAATATATCTGCATGTCCTGCTCTCTATGGGTTTGTTATCACTGGTACAAAGAGCTTCGGACTCAGGGAGTGTAGAGAAAAGAGTTCCCAGCCCTTCGTCTTACTTGCCAGGTGGCCTGGGGCAAGTCATCTCAATTCCCTGGCCTCACTGGTGCATCTATCATGCCCAGTGGTCTCTGAGATCCCTTCAGGCATCTTCTTCCCTTCACCCCCTCCCCACCCAGATGGGGGGAATTCTGGAACCAGAGCAAGGAGACTTCCCTCGTGAGAAGCCTTTGTGGGCTTCATTCATTCACATCCCATTTTTCAAATGGCCTCAGCTACCCAGAAGTCGGTGTTTGTCAGCCTATTAATTTGACCCCCAGCCATGAAAATGATGGCCGCCAGTGTGGAGATGCACCTGCTCCAAGTGGAAACCGGGCGCTCTGTCTGTTAGACAGGTTAAAGTATTCAACGACTGTTATCCTTTTTGTCTACACAGTACTCAGCGTTTTATACACACACACACACACACACACACACACACACACATACATACACACAATCTGTCAGTCACTACAGCCGTCTTAAGAGGAAGAAGGTCAGACATCATCATTCCAATTTTGCAGATGAGAAAACTGAGGCAGGGGAGGTTATGTGGCTTGCACGTGACCTTCAAGTCAAGCTCTGTTGGGCCCCAGGTCTGCTCACCGCGTTCCCTCTGAGAGCCAGCACTTAAAGAGGAAAGGCTGGAGTGGAGAGCAGGGAAGCGAAAAGCAGAGGCTGCATCCGAACTTCGAAATGCCCCAGGCCACGAGGTGTGGTGACAGGCATCATCTCAAACAAAGAAGGACATATGGACCTCGACCAATAAACTTAGACCCAGGGGAAGAAATTTCAAAACTGCCTAAGGCAACTGAAGAAGAAATGATGATCATTATTATAGCTAATAACCACAAGACTTTACTATATACCAGGCACAGTTTTAAGTGTTTTAGCCCATTTAATATTCATAATGATCTCCTGAGAATAGATACTCCTATCATGCCCATTTTACAGGCGAGTAAACCAAGACACAGAGAGGTTAAGTAACTTGCCCAATTTCACACAGCAGTAAGGGACAGAATCAGGATTTGAACCCTGGGCGTATCCTTGCTGCTATGCTGCTGTCTGCCCACTGTGCTTCCAGGCAAGAGAACAGTACAGTGTTGGCATCAGGCAGACTTATCAGATCCAATAACCTCCATAACCATAAAAGGGAAAATTACGTCTTCCCTACCTGCTTCTTTTAGAGATAGGAAACGCCATGCGCTCTGCACCTGGCCTGGTGGGCGGGAGTCTAGCAACACTGAGTGCTCCCTGCCTTCACCTTTGGGTGTTTCTTTCTCATTGTTGTCGAGAAAAATGGAGAGCTGACGTTTTCCATGCGGCACAAGGTTTAACTACACATCAGCTTGTTTTTCAAATAGAAAAAAAAAAATGGCCTAAATAGTCCCCATCCATTTCTCTCCTCATGAAATTTTTAGAAACATATTGTCGGAACAATAAATTTTCTATTTCTAGTCTTCTTTCGAGACCTGAAGACTTTGATTATAATACAAAATTTGGCTGCAACCCAAAAGATAACTTGTATCCCAGTGGTTCTCAGGGAGGTGGTTCTGTACCAGGAGGCTGTTTCGGAAGTTTGTGGGGATGTTTTCGCTGTCAAATTCCGGGGTTGTGGAGGAGCTCTGCTGGCTGTTAGTGGCTGGGGCCAGGGATTCTAAGTGTCTTGCTTTTTACGTGGGCTGCGACACGTGTGAAGAAATGTTTCCTGTCCTGCGTGACTTTAGGATGTCCCACCATGCTTTCATATAGATAAATCAAAACACCTGTTTATAATTAGTGGAGCTTAAAATCGAGCTGAATTTTACATATAAACACAGAGAAGACACTGAATTTTCCAGCAAAGCAACTGTCATGTAAATAGAGAAAACTGTCCTTTATCCTTGTAGATCTCTACCAAGAGCAGTTCACCCTTTGAGAAAACCCCATCGTGGTGGCAGCTCCACCCAGGGTGCTGGAGCCAGCACTGCGTTGCCTCCTTCTCCCGCTGCATTTGGAGCTGTCACGTGCGCAGGGAGTCTGTGGACAAGTGCAGGTGCCTGATTTCCTCAGGGAGGTTCTTGTATAGTTGCAGCTGAACATTTACATATTGCTATAGAGATAAATTTCCTTTAAAGCGTTCTCCTTTGACTTCTACAATATTACCGTTAAGCCATAATATTAATCTTTTTTGAAGCTTTGTGTATAGGTAGGCTACAGTATCTGTCTGTGAATTTTGTTTTAGAATGGTAAAGAGAGCATTACAAAATGCTGTTTATGGAAAGGAGTCCCTCTGTCTGACAGAGTTGGAGTTCTCTGATGTAGTTAAGCCAGTTGTGGAATCTTGTTTTCTGCAATAAAACACTACTATTTCGGGCTGTGCCTGTTAGAAATTGTAATCATTTGACTTGGCTGAAGTTTACCACAAATTGCTGAAAGAAGAATCTGCTGATGAATTGAACGGTACAACATTTCCTTCCACGAGTTCCATAGAACTTTAGTTCTAAGTGAATTGACAATTATATACCAGAGGAAAAAATCCAGAATCTAGTTACTTTGGGAAATGGTTGGGTGAATAAGCTAAAAGGGCTTCTTTACTGCAGGACTTTTCAGAGCCTTCAATATGCTATTCTGTGGTGTGTATCTCCAAGAAGAACAATGGCATGTTATGTTCATTTGACCATGGAACATATGGCATTGTGGAATCTTTAAAAACAAACTGTCTAAAGGACTTTAATCCACTTTTGTTTTTATGCTGATGGATATTGCTGGTTATCAATGGACTTTTATCCTGAGGAGATGGCGTGTAAAGTGTGTTGGAAATAGAGCAGTTCGACGAACGCCAAGTGTTCTGCGGAGAGAGACTGTGGTGGCCAGAACCCTTTCCCGTTCTACTAACTGTCCAGCCCCATGCCCTTGCCGTAGCAATCTGCACACCTTCTCTTCTTCCAGTGATTCTAACGAGGCTTCTGGTTAGGCATATGACCCGGGTCTGGCCAGTTGTAGTTCTCAGCCCCCTTGGCTGTAGAGGAAGGTCTAGATGTTGGTATGCATCCATGGTGGTCCAGTCGGAATCCAGAGGATTCCCTGGGGTTGTTTCATACTGAAATTGTGTGGAAGACCTTCCCTCCACCTGGGCCACAACACTGCCAAATGTAAGATTGGAGCTACTAATGGATAGGTTTCCTACCATCTGGAAAATGCCTTCTGCAAAAAGTGAGAGTCTAGGCAGCACCGGACCTGGTCATTTCTCCTCTTGTGAGTTGGTTACTTGAACCAGTCAAACCATTAAACTGAAAGGTTGCTAACTGATACACAACTCAGAGTCAACCTAGGTTGATGTCCCTGCACCTGGACCACCACCCATGTCTCCTTCACAAGCCCCTCTGAGACCCAAGTGTTTCCTCCGTAAAATGCCCAAAGACATCTGGTCTGCTCACCCCTCAGATTGTTGGAGACAGTGTGTGTGATCACTTACGTGAGGATGTGCTGAGACATTATCTGTAAAGTTCTCGTCCCCACCTGCCCCCAACATCTGTTATAACATCTATTAGCCATCAGAGCTCCAGCAGCACTTGTCGTTCAAAGTCACATATTCAGATTTACTTCACTCTGCCCATCAATTGTAGTTTCCGAAGTCTGGACATCGGAATGGATAACTTCTTTCCAAACTGAGGAAGGACTCTACTGCCACAATACAAAGAGGAAGACTAGACTTTTTCACAAAGTGTAGTCTCAAAATCCCTCACATCTATAATCCCCCACATCTATAATCCCCCCAGAGGAAGAAGTTGTGTTTATTAAAAAAATCTAAATCCCTGGGTTCTTCTCCAGACCTTTTGAAAAAGAACCTCTAGCCTGAGTGCCTAAGAATATGCATTTTAACAAGCTCCCCAAATGATGTTCATGCCTGCTGAAGTTTTAGACCCAACATGTTAATGGAAGGAACTAATGTCATTGTAAGGAATGAATTAATTAAGAGTGTGTAGAATGTTTAATGTCAAACTAAAAGTGTATATACTTCATAAAGTTGCGTGATATATTGTTAAGAAAAGTTTGCAGAACAATATGTATAAGATGCTTCCATTTTTTAAATAGACTTTATTTTTTAGAGTACTTTTAGGTTCACAGCAAAATTGAGTGGAAGGTACTTCCATTTTCAAAAAAATTATGTTGGCATAGTTTATCACATAAGCATAGAAAAAACTGATGGGGTCTATACTTAACAGTGTCGATTATGTCAGAGGACTTACAAGGCACTCTAACTTCCTATATGTGTATAGTGCTCGAGTATTTATAGTGAGACTGTGGTACTTAATGTCATCAGAAAGCACTTATAAAGAGTCTATCATCCATCCATCATCTATCTATCTATCATCTATGCAACTACCTCCCTACCACTCCATCCATCCATCCATCCATCTACCTGTTGTTCCGTCCATCCATCCATC